>NW_026732104.1:140000-270000 GCF_028476545.2 Physella acuta | reverse complement strand
TTTATATCGATATAAAGGTACTAGTGATGGTTTATATCGATATAAAGATACTAGTGATGGTTTATATCGATATAAAGGTACTAGTGATGGTTTATATCGATAGGAAGGTACCAGTGATGTTAACGATTCTAAGGATAGTTTAAGTATCACGGATATTAAAACTACCATTGAAGCTTTTAGGTGCTAGCGATATTAAAATATTAAAAGATGGTACCATTATCAGGGTAGCTGAAAGTCCGATGGTACACCATTATACGAGATATCTCATATATATATATATATATATATATACGAGAAAGTCAAAATAACTAGGAATGTTAAAAGTACTTGGACATAAGAGTACTAGGAATGTTAAAAGTATTTGAACATAAGAGTACTAGGAATATTAAAAGTACTTGGACATAAGAGTACTAGGAATGTTAAAAATACTTGGACATAAGAGTACTAGGAATGTTAAAAGTACTTGGAAATAAGAGTACTAGGAATGTTAAAAGTACTTGGACATAAGAGTACTAGGAATGTTAAAAGTACTATGAATGTTAAACGTACTAAAATGTCAAAAGTATCATGATGTTAAAAAAAATAGGGATTTTAAATGTAAAGGGATGCTGAAAGTAATGTGGATGCTAGAGGTACTTGGGATGTTACATAAAAAGTACTAGGGATGTTACAATTACTGACAATGCTAAAATTATCAGCAGTGTTAATAATTACTACAATTGTGATCTATGCATCAAGAATGTTAAATGTACAACAGAAGTTAACTATTTGTCATTTCTGATGTTCAAATGTGCCGAATGGAATTGTGTACTGGATGACAAAAGGAACAGTAAATTTAACACGTTTTAGTAAATGTCACTCACATAAATATAAAACAGGCTGACGAATCTTAGATATTTAAAACAACTATTTTTTAAAAGCAAAATGTCACAAGAAATTTATAAAAAAATGTTTGTTTAAATACACGGGCAAGGCGATTGCATAATATTTTGTGGAGTTCAAATTTTAAAGTAAAATTTGCGTTAAGTCAAATTTTAAAAAATTTAACAACATAAATCAAAAGTCCAGTGTTACCGCATAGTATGTAACATCATGATGTTTTTAATGTGTTACTTCCGGTGTGTTCATCAACCATCTCTGTAGTCCAGCACATCGTGAACACATCAACACACACACAGCACACGCCGAGCACAGCGACACACGTGCAACACACACAACGAATACATTGCCCGAGAATTGCGGGCGCACGCTCTTCACTACGGGTGAGAAATTTGAATACACCTCTACAGGCCGTACCCCACCCCTCCTCCCCTGGCTATGACGGGGGGATATGAAACATCCTAGGTGAGTACTTCAACCTACTCGTGTTAACTCGCTTTTAGTGGTAGGCCTGTGCACAGGTAAAAAATAAAGATGGTCGCCACGGGCAAGTGTGGCTATTTATAGCCTGTGTGTTTAGTATCAACAAATAACGATGAGCAGTGACAAGAGCTTTGGGCGTGGTGGGGGGATGGGGGGGGGGGGGGTGATTAATTGTAAAGTAATTAATCAAGTTTCGAAGCTGGTATAGAAGAGTTGTAAAGTAATTAATCAAGTTTCAAGGTTTGAATAGTTCTTATGTGATTACCAGTTATAAGAGCTACAACGAAATAAGATGGTTAGATGTGTACTAATAGTATAATAAAACGGTGGTGTTAGTATTAACTTAACAGCTATGATAATTTAGAAGAAATGTACATATGTATTTGTGCGATACTTTAAAAGAATGATGCGCTCTAATTATAAACATTGAAATATTCGAAGTTGTACTTGAATTATTTAAAAACTTTTAAATTATTTAATAAAACTCTGCAGTTTTTAATTCAATTGATTACTTAGTTTTTTTTCTACTAGAACGTTTTTAGTACACATTATTTGTTTTAATTGTTGTATGTAGTCGGTTATACATTTTTTATTGATATAGTACATGTTATAATATTTTTGTCGTTTCAGACTCTGCTCAATTTAACGATATGTTTCTGTTTGTAGTATAAAATAAACATAAGACCCGGGACCACAGCTAACGATGGTTAGGTCAACCTTTGGCTTAGTTTCAAAATTGTTTTGTTTACATTCGTAGGGAACAGGGGCAACCCATAGCTGTGACAAGTCTAGTGCTGTTGGGAGGAAAGTGGTCTGTCTGTAGATCTAAGAGTTATTTGGAGGAAAGAAAGGTTTTTATAGGTAGATTAAATAGACATCTTTCACAGAAGTAGCCTTGAATATAATTAAATAAATAAATAAATAAATAAATAAATAAAAAAACAAGTTAATTAAAAAGTCTTGTGACATTTAAGCGCAATTTCCTTATGTTATCTAAAAATAGCTCTGTCGTAGCGTAAATCAAGAGTAGGGTTAGTAAAACCATTGGTTAGTTATTAAAACGTTTTTTATTAAATTTTTTTCAGTATTTTACATGTTTTATTTACAATAGAGTTACATGACTAAAAACCATTGCGCGCCTACTGAACGTGATGACGCAGCCATTGAACGTGATGGCGCAGCTATTGAACGTGATGACGCGTGTGGTGTGGTTGGATAAATATGCTTACTAATTCGGTCCAAATTTTAATTAATTAAAATTTTTTTTTGTGACCGAACGAAAGGATATTTTTGAAAACTTTCTTCGGCAATATTGTTCTAAATTATGGCAGGAATCGATTGGTACATGTTTCAAGTCGCTAAGTGGTCTGGTTGCCGAGATATGGGCCAAAAACTGCTTTTTTTCGAGTTTTTTTGGCTTTTCCGGGAAATCCATGAAAGAAACCCGTAATTTTTATGGCCTATGTTCATCCTCGTAACTTGCTTAACATAATTGCTTTTGGAACTAGTCATCGATATTGCTTCGTTGAGGAGGAGATACGACTTAAAGCTGCGGACACACATCCATCCATCCATCCATCCATCCATCCATTCATTCATACATTCATACATCCAGAAATGACGGGTTAATAAACGCAATTCTCCAGAATGGAAATTGCGCTAAAAAAAAAAAAAAAAAAAAAAAAAATAATATATATATATATATATATATATATATATATATATATATATATATATATATATATATATATATATATATATATATATATATATATATATATATATATATACATGGGTGTATGTGTTGGTGTATCCTGATCTAATTAATCATTAATGAAACAATGATAGCACATCAGCTTAAATTTGACAAATAAAGAAATTGGATGTAAAATACACCACGAGAGACAAAGAAACGGAACAATGCATCTGTATTTTAAATCTACTGCCCCCCCCCCCCTTTCAGTCCCCAACTCACCCTATAAACATCCATCTGCTAGCAAGGGACGAAACCCCTACACCTCCTCACCCCACCTCAACCCACATTCATCAGCGAGCAGGGAGCAGTTAAGAAATTTCCCCTGCGTCTGTCAGTAAATACAAGCTATCCAGTTTTTTTTTAAATGAAAGAAAAAAAAAAGCTACGTTGTGTCTTTCTGCATCAACACTCCCTCCCTCTCCCCCACCCCCTGCATGCCCAGGTGTGTCAGGTAGAATGCCACAATTTGCTCACTCCTGGGAAGTTATTGAGGTCATGAAATAAAGGATAGATAGGCTAAAGACATTTAAAAAGAAAACTTAACTGTTGCATCAATTATCATGGGGTGGGGGGGATTTTAGTCTGTGGAGTGTGGGGGTTTTCGTGTGTGTGGTGTGTGGGTTTTTGTGCGTGGGTTGTGGGGTATTCGTGCGTGGTTTGGTTTTTGTATATGGTGTGTGGGAATTCTCTGTGTTGTGTGTGGGAATTTTGTGTGTGGTGTGTGGGACTTCCGTGTGTTGTGTGTAGGGTTTATGTGCGTGGTGTGTGGTTTAGTGTGTGGTGTGTGGGAACTGTGTGTGGTGTATGAGGTTTCTGTGTGTTGCGTATGGGTTTTTTGTGCGTGATGTATGGGAATTGTGTGTGTTGTGTGTGGGGTTTTTGTGTGTTGTGTGTGGGGTTTTTGTGTGTTGTGTGTGGGGTTTTTGTGTGTTGTGTGTGGGGTTTTTGTGTGTTGTGTGTGGGGTTTTTGTGTGTGGTGTGTGAGGTTTTCGTGTGTTGTGTGTGGGGTTTTCGTTTGTTGTGTGTGGGGTTTTTTTGTGTGGTGTGTGAGGTTTTCGTGTGTTGTGTGTGGGGTTTTCGTTTGTTGTGTGTGGGGTTTTCATGTGTTGTGTGTGGGGGTTTTCGTTTGTTGTGTGTGGGGTTTTCGTGTGTTGTGTGTGGGGGTTTTCGTGTGTTGTGTTGGGGTTTTCGTATGTTGTGTGTGGGGTTTTCGTGTGTTGTGTGTGGGGTTTTCGTTTGTTGTGTGTGGGGTTTTCGTGTGTTGTGTGTGGGGGTTTTCGTGTGTTGTGTGTGGGGTTTTCCTGCCATCGTATCATGAGTTCACAGCCCCATCTGCTAGCTATCAGCACGGCTAACGTACTGTCGAGGTTGTCATTCGACTTACTACTTGCAGCTAGAGCTGGTCAACACAAAACATATGGACACAATTAGCTAACACTATGTATGTGTGGGGGGGGGGGGGGAGAATAGTTCAAGGTCACGAGCTGGTTTACAAGTAGGCAACGGTTAGGGATACAGCTTTGTTTTCGGGTTGGATTTGTGTTTAAAAGTTGAGGTCAGGGTTAAGGTTCTCTAACCCCCCCCCCCCGATCCTACCCTGCAGAAAAGCACGAGCAGGCGAACACCTAAACAAAACAGCACACAGCCGTGGAAATATCCTCAGATACACGGGGGGGGGGGGGGGGGTATGGGCTTTGTTTCTAAACAAAAACATTTGGCCAGGTCAGACTGATCCAAATGGAACAGTAACATAAGTTTTGGTAGATGCCAAACAAAAACACGAGACATAAGCTACAATGGTGTCATATCCATATAGACCCATTAGAACTAGATAGATCAATAGGTGCAACTATGCAAGATTCTTATAGATCTATACGGTATAGAGATACATGAGCTAAATGGATCAATCATAATGTTTTCCTGTTTGCACCCAAGACTATCGTGGCAGATAAAGTACAGTTAATCTGTTTCAATGACTGCGGCATACAGGGGGATGTGGTTAACATTATGCCCAGCCGCCTTTGTTTCCCTAACATGAGTTAGGTACCCATCAGAGCTGGGTGGACTCAGGGACGTTCTACTGATTTGAACCCGGATTCGAACTTTCGGGTTAGCAGTCTAGCTCTCTACCGCTAGGGTACGCCGTCCCTAAGTAGATCACTAAGGTGCTGACATAGTCAAATGTTCCATTGACACTGATTTCAGTCGGCTTTATTTTTTTCGGATTTATTTCCACAGCGTTTGTACAACCAAGAAAAAGCTACAAGGCAGCAGTTGTTTGATTTTGGAGTTTTCTTTCCTAGATGGTTTGTTGTCCCCATTACACGTGGGTTCGAACTCGGGACTTTTGGAATCAGAAGTCATAAGCTCTTCTACAATACCACGTGAGTTGAACCCATAGAGAAACAGGAAGTGGAGAAAAATAGAAAATATATGGAGATCGTTTTGAAGAGAAATTTGGGGAAGCTGGGCTTTCATAACTTTCCCAGATTGCATCACGATATATTATTTCCCTTTTAAATATTGTATTCCATTCAATTATTTCCCTTTTAAAATAGTGTATTCCTGTCGATTATTTCCCTTTTAAAATATTGTATTCCAGTCAATTATTTCCCTTTTCAATATTGTATTCCAGTCAATTATTTCCCTTTTTAAATATTGTGTTCCAGTCAGTTATTTCCCTTTTTTAAATATTCTATTTCAGCCAGTTTATTATTGCTTATGACAATCATCACAACAATAATGACAATCATGTTTGAGTATGAAAAAAAAGAGTCATATCGGCCTCTTGCTTTTCATAGAGCCGAAAGGGAAAAGGAGAATGGCCTTTGCACCTATGCTTATACTTATAAAACAGTTTATTTATAGTTTCAAGTGTGATGGTGATTTTAAATGTCGAAAAAAGATAAACAAAACAAAACAAATAACATTCTATTTTTCTCCAAAGGATAATTTGAATGATCTCCTCCCATGCTGCTAGTAAAGGCCAGCAACCGGCCCCGGTCAAATAATTTCTGTCTATGTTACCTCCCTTCTAAACAAAAATGGCGACCACATCAGAAAGAGATGCTTCACCTCAGCCAGCATCACCCCGCGTGTTGGCGCTGATTACGTCACCTGAAGATTTAAACGTGCGGATCCGTGGCCAGGATTTAACCGTCATTTGCCGGCCAGGCCGGAATTCTAGCCGGTTATCTAAGCTATAATTCGCTAATTATGTCAACGGCTGTGGGATCATTGACGTTACAGCTTACATCTGTGGAGTTGTCGGCCTTAGAGGTTTCATTCGTTGAGTTGTCGGCCTTTACTGTTGATTTGTTGAGTTACAGACTGTGCGGTTATTCTATCTGTTGAGTTGTCGCACTTATTTATTAGTAGTGTTATCGGTAGTTGGTGGCTTTAATTTGCTGAGTTATCGGTCTTCGTGATTAGATCTGTAGGTTTGTCGTTCTTTTACAGGAAAATGTGTGAAGGTCGTTCTTTCAGAGGAAGAGTCGCGCCTTTCTCTCTCCTTATATATATATATATATATATATATATATATATATATATATATATATATATATATATATATATATATATATATATATATATATATATATATATGTATATATATATATATATATATATATATATATATATATATATATATATATATATATATATATATATATATATATATATATATGCATATTTGCATATATGTGGTTTTGTGTACTTTATAGCCGTATGTTGATAGTGTAAACGTTGGTGCCACTACTTCAGGCAGGCTATCGTCAACATCAGCTAACAGCTGTCGGGTTATTTTTAGTGTTGGACTGGTTGCTGGTTTAATACAGAGGATGTATTGTACAGGGGTGGCATTATACAGAGGTGGTTTAATACAGAGGTGGTATATACCGAGGTGGTGTTATACAGAGGTGTTTTAATACTGAGGTTGTTTAATACGGAGGTGGTTTAATACGGAGGTGGTATATACCGAGGTGGTGTTATACAGAGGTGTTTTAATACTGAGGTTGTTTAATACGGAGGTGGTTTAATACGGAGGTGGTATATACCGAGGTGGTGTTATACAGAGGTGTTTTAATACTTAGGTTGTTTAATACGGAGGTGGTTTAATACAGAGGTGGTATCATATTGTGGTATTTTTACTCTCGCTTTTGTATTAGGAAACACATAGCAAATGACTACACTACAACACCTAACTTCAAAAGGCCCAATAACCTAGAAAATGGCCTGATACAGAAAGCCAGAGAAGGGCTCAATAAAGTAAAGAATGGTCTGATAGAGCAGATCAAACAATATAAAGAATGGCCACATACACTAAAGATCTTGGCTACGGTGGTTTTGTCTGCTCTAACCACATTAGGAAGTGCGGTCTGTTAAAACCGTGCCGTAGCGAGGTCGGGTGGTACCCGGTGCGGCACTTAATGGTATCACCCCCCCCCCCCCCCCAGAGGCGTAGCGACCCTTCCCGGGGACAAACTTTCAAATTTTCGATTTGCACCCCCCTCAAACTTTCGATTTGCGGTCCGCACCCCCCGCCCCCCCCCCCCCCCCCCTCGCTACGCCTCTGTGTTAAAACTAGTGGGTAGTCTCCAAAATATGGTCCTTAGACGTCTGAAGTCAATGTTGTAGTGTCTGCTATGGACTAGTTGTTTGGTTAAAGTTAGGGTCGAGTTCATGCGGTTAAATGTAGTATTAAGTTCCTGCTGTTAAATTTAGATTTAGGTTCCTGCGGTTAAAGTCAGGGTTAAATTCCTGCTCAAACGATAGTTCAAATTGACGAGTCAGTCAAACCGTTTCCATGGTTACATAATCCCACAACGGAGGACTTCGCGGTACGGTAAAAACCGTTTAAAATATGACAGCGAGAAATAGCATCTTAAATAAACGCGTCCCAGGGTGAGTTCTTCATGCGTGTGAAGATGATTGACAGGGCGGCGCCTGCCGTCAGGTTACCCAGAATCCATCTGTGCAGGTTCTGTCAGTCAAGGCTGGCGAAGTGTGGATGTTGGGAGTTGTGTTTGGCACTGGTCATCAGGTCAAAGTGTGAATGTTGGGAGTTGTGTTTGGCACTGGTCATCAGGTCAAAGTGTGAATGTTGGGAGTTGTGTTTGGCACTAGTCATCAGGTCAAAGTGTGAATGTTGGGAGTTGTGTTTGGCACTGGTCATCAGGTCAAAGTGTGAATGTTGGGAGTTGTGTTTGGCACTGGTCATCAGGTCAAAGTGTGAATGTTGGGAGTTGTGTTTGGCACTAGTCATCAGGTCAAAGTGTGAATGTTGGGAGTTGTGTTTGGCACTGGTCATCAGGTCAAAGTGTGAATGTTGGGAGTTGTGTTTGGCACTAGTCATCAGGTCAAAGTGTGAATGTTGGGAGTTGTGTTTGGCACTGGTCATCAGGTCAAAGTGTGAATGTTGGGAGTTGTGTTTGGCACTGGTCATCAGGTCAAAGTGTGGATGTTGGGAGTTGTGTTTGGCACTGGTCATCAGGTCAAAGTGTGAATGTTGGGAGTTGTGTTTGGCACTGGTCATCAGGTCAAAGTGTGAATGTTGGGAGTTGTGTTTGGCACTGGTCATCAGGTCAAAGTGTGAATGTTGAGAGTTGTGTTTGGCACTGGTCATCAGGTCAAAGTGTGAATGTTGGGAGTTGTGTTTGGCACTGGTCATCAGGTCAACGTGTCTTAATCAATGTTGGAATTTGTAATTGGTTTTTATTGATAGAGGAAGTTGTAAAAAATTAACTTGAATATTGCTACTTTAGTTCAAATGCCTGCTGCCCCTGAGGCGTAACTCAGAGGAGAGCTGGTGGGGCGGCCGTCCCAGGCGTCAACCCTGGAGGGGCGCCAAACGGGATAAAAAAATCTACGATAAAAGCTTGATCAAAGCTGCATTACTGAATTATCCACAGTCGAGGTTAAGAAAATAAACGGCTATTTGTTTATGCGGACTTTTAAAACTGTCTTCTGCTTTAAAGAGGCCATAATATAAAGGGGCAATGACAGAGTCAAAACCTTTAGGGGGGAGGGGTGGAGGGGAGAGTTTCACCAAAGTAAATATCTAAATAGATGGGCTCAAACTTGATACTTGGCCTTGGGTCATGGAATGGGTCGTTACGCTTCTATGCTGCCCCCCCCCCCTTCATTTTTAGTAATTTTGTGTGCATTATTTGTGCGATATGAGAAATAACTGCCCATAGATGGATATGTTTTGTATGTAACAATTTAAAACATATAACACACACTTGTATGTATGAAGTTAACAACAGTTTAAAACATGAAACCTACACATGGATGTGTAAAAGTAGCAACACTTTATAACACACTACCTACATATCGATGTGTAAAGTTAGCAGCACTTTATAACACACTACCGACACACCGTCAATGTTAAACTGATTGAAGCTTTAACCACTCGTTAGCCGCAGGTTAATTGTTTGTTTACACTTCTACCACAAAAAACTTGTGACGAACTGTTAAGATGGAGCTTGTTAACCCAAGGTTCGTGGGTTCAAACCCAAGCCACGCGCGTGCATTTGGTTTTGGTTGTGAGCACGCCAAAGTGCCCAACATCACCACCATACCCAACATCACCACCATCCCCCACATCACCACCATCCCCAACATCACCACCATCCCCAACATCACCACCATCCCCAACATCACCACCATCCCCAACATCACCACCATCCCCAACATCACCACCATCCCCAACATCACCACCATCCCCAACATCACCACCATCCCCAACATCACCACCATCCCCAACATCACCACCATCCCCAACATCACCACCATCCCCAACATCACCACCATACCCTACAGCACCACCATCCCCAACATTACCACCATACCCTACAGCACCACCATCCCCAACATTACCACCATACCCTACAGCACCACCATCCCCAACATTACCACCATACCCTACAGCACCACCATCCCCAACATCACCACCATACCCTACAGCACCACCATCCCCAACATTACCACCATACCCTACAGCACCACCATCCCCAACATCACCACCATACCCTACAGCACCACCATCCCCAACATCACCACCATGCCCTACAGCATTCATGTTTTCCGTGCTTATTAATGTTTTCATCTTTTTTAATAAAAGGTAATTTAAAATTTAGCCAATCAAAACATCATTTCCGTTTGACGTTTCTAAATTTAGAACAGTGTATCAGCTGTGGTGCTGAGCACACGGAGCGCTCATCAAAATGACGTGTTATTAAATACTCGTGCACGTGCCGCCCCTTGAGGTGGAATAGATGACGTATTCATACGCTCACCCTTTTAAGTTTTATCAAAGGTTATTTCGTTAAATGTCAATTAAAGTTTTTTGGTGGTTCAGTGCTGACTTTGAAGGGAGTATTGTCGGTCATATGAGAAGGGGAGGGGGGGGGGAGGAAAGGTAATGGGTTATGGGGTGGGGGAGGAATGCTAAGAGAGCTATGGGCGCGGGGGTGGGGGCGTTAAAGAGCTTGTGTGAAGATAAAGCTTTGTGTTGTGGTTTGTGTTTGTGCCGAGATTAAATGTGGGTGGGTTATGTGGGGTGGTTTTGTGTTTGGTAGATGTGTTAATGGTGGTGGCTTTTACAGGTGGCTGTGTATGTGTGTGAATGTATTTGTATGTGGATGTGTATGTGTGGCTGTGTATGTGTATGTATGTGGTTGCTTATGTGTGGCTCTGTATGATTAGGTAAGTGTATGGCTGTGTGTGTGGATGTGTGTGTGGCAGTGTATGTGGTTGTAAATCTGCATGTGGCTGTGTATGGCTGTATGTCGTGTATGTGTGTGGCTGTGTATGTGACTTTGTGTGTGGCTGTGAATATCTTTGTATGAGTGTATGTGTGTGGGATTGTGTGTGTCTGTTATGTATGTGTATGCATGTCTGTGTGTGTGTGGCTATGTATATGTGCGCATGTGTATGCGTGTTTATGTGCGTAGTTATAAATGATTATGTGTGTGTGGTTTTATACCTGTGTGGTTGTGTATGTGTGTGGCTGTGTATGTATGTGGCTGTGTACGGCTGTGTATGTGTTTTTTACATGTGGATTTGTATGAGTACAGCTGTGCATGTATATGGGTTTAGTTGTGTAAATTTATGTCTGTTAATATGTCTTGTGGTAATGTAGAAGTGTACACTTAGTGTATGTAGTGTGTGTTATGTGGTAACTGAGAACTGTCAAATGTGTGATATATGTAGTGTGTAAGTGAAAATCAAAACTAACATCAACAACATATGTTATAAGTAAACTTCTATCAACTACCAATGATTATAAATTCGGCTTTCAATCCTTTACATAAAACAGGAACGATAATCTACAAAAAGTCGTTCTCTGTGTTGTAAAACTCTAAAGCGCATTACCTCCCTTGAACCATCGCCCACACGGTTAAGACATTATACTTATAGTCAAGCTTTCAAATATTTAAAGTATAGTAGGTTTAACATTTAAATAGAATAATTCAGAAAAATTACATTATTGAGCGTTTAAGCCGGCATTTTATTTGTTGCATCAATTTAATTTAAGCAAACAATAGTTCTTAAGCATGAGGATGTATTCGTTAAATTTACATGCATGTCTATATTTATATACTTTTCACAATCACACACACACACACACACACAACACACATATGTATTGTCCTATTTTATATATATATATATATATATATATATATATATATATATATATATATATATATATATATATATATATATATATATATATATATATATATATATATATATATATATATATATATATGCATGTGTGTATAGAGAGAAAGAGAGAGTTATGAGACCAGTTATACACATCGTCAATTTAAAATTAAAAAAATAACACGGTAAGATTGATTTAAAACAAGTTTTAACCAAGTATTAGAGACACGTCTCCTCCGGCCATAAATTGTGTCTATAAGTAGACTACACGCTTTGCTGTCAGCCGCCATCTTTGTTGCTTTCGACTTCACAGCGATCGTGCCGTGACGAAAATTTCGTTCATTAAGTGCTATCCGATCTTCCCAAGATCAAAACATCCCTATTTCCTCTAATGGACCGTTCCTTGACTTTAAAAACGGGTATCGATTCAGTCTTTGTAGGGGAGTTCAAGCCTTATGCGGTAGGGGAGACAAGTTGACACAGCCCGAGCCAATACTTTGAAGAGGAAATGTGATTTGCCGGCTTGGAAATGACACGTCTCGCCTTTGACCCGGATGTGGAGAAAGACGCAAGTTGTTTGACAGCTGCGGACGAGGACCGGTCAAAACGTGACGTCATCCAAACTAAGTTATGGCCTTGTTTGAAAGACGGTCGATACCAAATGTTAGTGGTGGGACAAGTTGGTTTGTTTATGTTTGCTATCTTTCACACCGAAACGTTCTTTCATTAATCGTATAATGCTTTATGTTTTAGCCACATCTTACTTTAATTTTTCGGCCACATAAGACTTTCATGCTTGGGCCATATACAGAGGCGTAGCGACCCTTCCCGGCGCCCGGGGACAAACTTTTCGATTTTTCGATTTGCACCCCCCTCGAGATTTTGATTTGCACCCCCCCCCCCTCAAACTTTCGATTTGCACCCCCCCCCCCCTCGAGATTTTGATTTGCACCCCCCCTCAAACTTTCAATTTGCACCCCCCTCAACCTTTCAATTTATTTTTCCAACCCATTTTGGCGCCCCCTAAGCTCGGCGCCCGGGGACATATGTCCCCCGCCCCCCCCCCCCCCTCGCTACGCTACTGGCCATATAATATTTTCATGTTTTGGACACATAATTCTTTCATGTTTTGGCCACATAAAACTTGCATGTTTTGACCAGATAACACTTACATGTTTATGTCACATATTACTTTCATGGCCACATAATACCTTCACGTTTTGGCCATGCTTGAAATAAAAAAAAATTATTATTATACAAAACGCGTAGACAATCTGCGTCAAATAAAAATAAGGGGACATAACTTTAAATTAAATTACATTAGTAAATACAAATACAAAATGCAAATACAAATGTACAAATAATTTTTTTTTTTTGGTATCAGTAAAAGCAATAAAAGAAAAATTACATCCTACGCTTATTTCAGAACATAAGTTGATGTATTTGTTTTATTACAATTAAATATCGTTTTTTTTAGTAAAGCAAAAACCGTGAATTATTATTTATTTTCAAATTTACTTGAAGTATGTTCTTTCCTTTTACGATGTTGCAAGCCGATAATTACAAGTGGATAAAAATGTTTTTCTTATTAGTCATCTTATTGATATAATAAACGATCCCGACCCCCCCCCCCCTCCCAACCCCATAAGTGTGAAGTCGCTTAAGTACGACCCCTAAGCCTAATTAATCCCCTATTTCCAAATACAAAAACAATCACACTTAAGGCAATTATAAACAAACAATCTCTGCAGCAGTACAAACAACCCATTCACAACACTATATTGTATCCTAGGCTATCTTCGGTCGTATTTCTGACTTGATTTATTTCTAGTTTCAAATTACCCACAACCCTATAACAATAACAACAGCAAGGGGGGGGGGGACATCAAAGATGAAGATGTATTCGGCATCCAGCAGACGAACATCTTCTGCTAGCCTCGCTTTCAATAGCGGGTATTGAGGCTCGCCAGCGTGGCAGATATTAGGGTCACAAATACAATTCGTCTAGAGTCGGGCCCGGAGTTTCTATTTTTAGCTTTCGGGAAAATTGGATTGTCCGTGCAAGCGTATTAGCCGGGCACTTGTGGCGAGGGTGGTGTGGGGGGTGGGGGTGAAAGGGTGAGTCGCACCACGCGAGGGACATCTGCTGCCATGATCATTCAATAAGTCGCCGGACCTTAGGCTAGAACCGTGCAATAGAACAGTACGGGAATATACCTCCCCCTCCCTTTTCATTCCCGTACTGCTATTTTTCTTGAAGTCCTGACCCCCCGGGCGAAAGTTCAGTCTTCTAGTGATTAGTCGTTAATGAATAGTAGGAGCACGAGTGTGGATACGGGCCAGGGGTCAGGGGGGTCCCCGGGGGTGTTAGGCAATAACAGGGCCGGGCTGTATGTTTTCTTCGAGTGATCTCCCGCCACTGACTGTACTGGAAGGGCTGTGATTTTCTGGCTATTGATGGGGCGTTCGATCGGGGTCGGGGGGTGGGGAAGGGGGGGGGGGAGGTGGTGACGGACGGGTGAGTGGTCAAGCACTGTGTTTAGCCGGGTCTGCGGGGAGAGGAATGTTGCTGACCTCTCAACGGACACACTCGCGTGATGAAAACACTTGGAATCAAGGTTTAAAAAAAAAACAGCTTTTAATTAAATGGCTGGTTTTCTTAACAGGGGAAGCAAGTCACATTAAAAGGGACATAATTAACCTTAAAGGGACATAATGCGTATAGAAGGGAGACAATTCGTATTGAGGGGGGTCATGGGTATAAGATTGTTCCAAGTTCAAGAGAAAATTCTGCTTGAAGGGTCGTAACTCGATGGAAGTTAAATATTTTTTGTAAACGAAATTAAATTAAGTAAACCACAAAAAGGTGGGGGTGGGGGGATTAAAATGTGTTGCAATGGCAGGAGATCCGTACAGAATACACATTGGTAGACGAGTATACGAGCATTGCAAATCCACATATTAGCTAATGTAAGTCATTTACTTATAAAATTCTACATTGTATGATATTTTTTATGAAAGTCAACGCTATTCTTGTGTAAATATATCGTTCATTTAATTCATCTAATGTTAACATGATGAAATCGTGGTTTGTGATTTTAAATTAATAATCTTTTACTTTATTATTTTAAAAAGTTAACAATTTTTATGATTTTTTTTTTTTTTCTCTCTCTCTTTTCTTTCTTTTTTTTTATGTGTCAAAAATTCGAAATAAGGCTTACCAATACATCCCGACTCATTAACTTACTTACCATACATTTTTGTTTTAAAAAATTAAAATGCAATAATTTTTAAAGTGTTTAAAATTGTAAGAAAAATATTTTGTATTACAATTTAGAAAAATATCATAATTTTGTTTAAAAATCAAAAACATGTTTATATATATTTATTTATGTTAGAGAATGATCATCGTTTAATAATTTTCAAATGCATTGTAAACTCATTTGTGGCTGTTTGTGTTAAATTAAAAGTTATGTCCCCTGATTTTCATACAAAGCAGATATCTACCGTCAGGTTTGGGTAACAACAATCGGTTACTCCCTTCGAATCAGACATTTTTTGTACGTATTCTTGCTTATTCCATGTAAACCACGTGTGACTTTATTTCTGTGACTTTCATATAATGTATTTAACCAGTGACTAATTCAATTTTTTAAATTCCCAATTATCAAGGTGGGGATAAAATGTTATGATCGTATTTTCTCCATGACACCGTTTTGTTTTTCTACAATGAATTACATATATTAAACTTAAGTTTAGATTAGTTCTTTCACTTCCG
The DNA here is from genome assembly GCF_028476545.2 of Physella acuta. Lineage (NCBI taxonomy): Eukaryota > Metazoa > Mollusca > Gastropoda > Physidae > Physella > Physella acuta. The sequence continues at coordinate 254,431 of NW_026732104.1, read as the reverse complement.
GTGCTCGATAAATATTATATGCGGTTAGATTAAGGCTCCAACCGGTAGTGCTTTTTTATCTATCTAATTCGCAAACACTGGTACAAGTTTCGCTGGGGACTGACCAAAAAGATGATAATTCTAGGGCCTTGCCGAAAGAAGTTAACCTTAGAACATTGTCAAAAGAAGTTAACATTAGGGTCTTACCGAAAAAAATGTTAACATTAGGGCCTTTCCAATTAAATTTAACATTCGGGCGTTGCATAAGAAGTTAACATTAGGAAAAGAAATTAACACGTGGAACTTGACAAAAGAAGTTAATGTTTCAGGTTTCCAAAAAAAAGTTAACATTTGTGCAAAAGAAAGTTAACATTAGGGTCTTGTCAAAAGAAGTTGATATTTGGGCCTTGTCAACAAAAAGACAAATATTAAACATAGACAATAAATGACAATGAAACATAGACGATAAAAGACAACGGAACATAGACAACATAGAAGATAAACCCCAGCTATAAACTGGGTACACGAGTGCCGAAAGCGCAAAAAAATGTCATCAATTTTTCATGGTTTAATAATACATAGATGCGGAAATGGGATCACTACGCACTGAATACAACGTATAGAAAACTATACTGTTATTTCTATATTTGAACTCTATGACCTCCATTTCTATTCTTTTCAAGGTTGTTTTTTAATGAAGATTATATTATTCTTTGTAACCTAGGATACTACTTTGTATATTATGGTGATAGTTTATAAGGGTAGAATAATAATTTTGCAGTTATTTAGAAATTTTTGTATTGATCGAGCGAATGAAGGCCTAATGTAACATTGTCGTGGTCTGTGTTTGTCGTAATACCAGTTGAAGTAATGATGTTGTGTATGTCGTAATACCAGTTGAAGTAATGATGTTGTGTATGTCGTAATACCAGTTGAAGTAATGATGTTGTGTATGTCGTAATTCTAATTGACGTAATGATGTTGTGTATGTCGTAATACCAGTTGAAGTAATGATGTTGTGTATGTCGTAATACCAGTTGAAGTAATGATGTTGTGTATGTCGTAATTCTAATTGACGTAATGATGTTGTGTTTGTCGTAATACCAGTTGAAGTAATGATGTTGTGTATGTCGTAATACCAGTTGAAGTAATGATGTTGTGTATGTCGTAATTCTAGTTGAAGTAATGATGTTGTATATGTCGTAATTCTAGTTGACGTAATGATGTTGTATATGTCGTAATTCTAGTTGAAGTAATGATGTTATGGTGTCGAAAGGCATTGAGTAAATGTTGGTGTGTTGAAAATGGTTGTGGTGTCTTTCAACCACTCACGGGGTTAAAGGTCAGCCAGTTAACAGCGAAGGAGGTATTCGAAAAGTAGAAATGTGTGTGTTGGTTTGGGTGTGCGTGTGTGTGACTGTATAACTATATTCTGGTTTGTGTGTGTGTGTGTGTGAATGTATGACTATGTTCTGGTGTGTGTGTGGGTGGGTTGAGTATGTGATGTTGATGTGAGTATGTAGCTTTATGTGTGTATGTATGTGTGTGTGTTAGGGGCTTATGGTCATTTTGTTGAGTTGTGTGTGGGTACGACTGACTCTGTGTGGGCGTATGTGTGTGGGTAGTTTAATGCTGGTGTGGGGCTGTGTGTGGACAAGTGTGGTTTGTGTTTTGGGGCGTGTTTGTCTAGTTATATGTGTGGGTGTGGGTGTGTGTGTGTGGGGGGGGGGGGGTAACTCACCTCACCGGCAACAACTATCTGTTGGAGAATTTTATTTTCACCCTAGGGCAAAAAAAAAAAAAAAAAAAAAAAAAACAACCCAACTGTTGAATATTAATGAGGTTGTGGGCAGGGGGCCCGGGCAGAGGCTGGTCAAATGAGAGAAGGCCCGTCGGCCCCAGACACGAGGGCCGTCAGGGACAGGGGCGTGGCACGCACCGGGTGGTTTGATTTGACCCCCGGGGTGGGGGGGGGGGTCGACGCGGTAAATCGTTCCGGTTGTTTTCTTGGATCTCCACTTAAATTAGCAGTCCTCTCTTTCAACAGAGCGTGTTTTACTGACGTTGTCCCCCACAGTGTGGTCTACAACCACGCGCTGGATGGGATAATGACCATTTGGTTTGAGAGTAGCTCGTCACGGGCTGGTCACGTGATACACATAACTCGAGTCCGGACACGTGTCATTAAGTACTGTCTGCACCCCCGGGCCTAAATAATGTGATAGCCCATAGTTAAGTTGAGAAGATAATGAAAGCTCGGTAGATAAGAACTAGTTAAAAGAGAATCGCAATCACACAGACATACTGATAAGGATTACTTAAAGCATTTTAATAGCCATAGTCCAATGAATAGTTAAGTCGGCTTGGTAAAGAAAATACACGATTTAAGTAATTATATTTTTTGTCTATGTTTTACTTGCTGTTGCCTTGATTAGATAGACGTAAAACGTCTACGCAAATGTATACTTCAGCTTACAAAAACTTGATGAGAAAATAAATTTAAAATAAAAATGTATATGAATTATATTTTTTTTACATTTATTTAAACGGCTATTTTTTTAACAACTTTTTTTCTACAAAAAATGTGTTTGATAAATGTGTGACGTCTGTATAGATGTAGTGGGACCTCTGCTTAGATAGAAAGTGACGTCTAAGAAAATGAAGTAGAACGCCAACATAACGTGTATGTGACATATATCTGCGCCCGGGGCGGACGTGAAAAATTTCACCCCAAAATAATTTTAAAAAATGAAAAATTGCTCCCTGGGTCGGAGCACCCCTTGACGCCCACTTAAGTTCCGCCCTTGTCTACACTATGTTTACTTTGTCAGCAATAGAGCATATCACGTTTCGTCATAGGCGTTCGCCGTGCAAATAGCCATTATTAAACATCAACCCTTCTTTAATAAACACTTTATTAGATTGAGTGTTGGACGTATCCATAATTAAACAAATAATTCTACTATACTTTTTTACAAGGGTTTTTTTTTTAGAATTTAATTATCATGTACATAACTTTGATCCTCGAAACATATGGTTTCTGGGTACCTTACATATTGATCAAGTAATTTTTTAGGGGCAGAACAAAAAAATCTACAAGAAAATCGATTTACTGAAGCGAGGCTAGAAGTTACCGTCGAAAACTGATTAAAATTGTATGTCGGTAGAGAAAACGAACCCTGCTCCACCGAAAACGTTGAAATTTTAACTTTCACATTTCAACTGAATAAGCCGAGAACATAAACGTGAAAAAAAAGTTTAAATTTGGTATAAAACAAATGGTCTTCTTTTAAAAACGAATTTAAAAAAAATTCTTATGCCCCAACGCTATGTGAACGGAGCTTAGTGTCCGCTTAATGTAATGATAAGTGTAAACGGAACTTAAAAATTTGAAAACGAAAAAAAGAAATTACTTCGACAATACGTTCTCAAGGGTTTTTCTTTTTTTTTTTTGTATTTCCTCTGAGAAATTTGGGGAGAAATTTATTGGAAAATATTTTTAAAAAAAAGGAAGCGGAAATATTTCTCTCTGTCTAGTGTTGAAATGAGGCGTGGGTGGGTGGTGAGTGGAGGGGGTGGGGTGGTGGTGGTGGGGCAGAGTGTATTGACTAGAGGACATTGTGCTTGAGAATGTTAAGTTATGATGTAGAACAGTGTATTGACTAGAGGACATTGTGCTTGGGAATGTTAAGTTATGATGTAGAACAGTGTATTGACTAGAGGACATTGTGCTTGAGAATGTTAAGTTATGATGTAGAACAGTGTATTGACTAGAGGACACTGTGCTTGGGAATGTTAAGTTATGATGTAGAACAGTGTATTGACTAGAGGACACTGTGCTTGGGAATGTTAAGTTATGATGTAGAACAGTGTATTGACTAGAGGACATTGTGCTTGGGAATGTTAAGTTATGATGTAGAACAGTGTATTGACTAGAGGACACTGTGCTTGAGAATGTTAAGTTATGATGTAGAACAGTGTATTGACTAGAGGACATTGTGCTTGAGAATGTTAAGTTATGATGTAGAACAGTGTATTGACTAGAGGACACTGTGCTTGAGAATGTTAAGTTATGATGTAGAACAGTGTATTGACTAGAGGACACTGTGCTTGAGAATGTTAAGTTATGATGTAGAACAGTGTATTGACTAGAGGACATTGTGCTTGAGAATGTTAAGTTATGATGTAGGACAGTGTATTGACAAGAGGACACTGTGCTTGAGAATGTTAAGTTATGATGTAGAACAGTGTATTGACTAGAGGACACTGTGCTTGAGAATGTTAAGTTATGATGTAGAACAGTGTATTGACTAGAGGACACTGTGCTTGGGAATGTTAAGTTATGATGTAGAACAGTGTATTGACTAGAGGACATTGTGCTTGGGAATGTTAAGTTATGATGTAGAACAGTGTATTGACTAGAGGACATTGTGCTTGGGAATGTTAAGTTATGATGTAGAACAGTGTATTGACTAGAGGACACTGTGCTTGAGAATGTTAAGTTATGATGTAGAACAGTGTATTGACTAGATGACACTGTGCTTGAGAATGTTAAGTTATGATGTAGAACAGTGTATTGACTAGAGGACATTGTGCTTGAGAATGTTAAGTTATGATGTAGAACAGTGTATTGACTAGAGGACATTGTGCTTGAGAATGTTAAGTTATGATGTAGAACAGTGTATTGACTAGAGGACACTGTGCTTGAGAATGTTAAGTTATGATGTAGAACAGTGTATTGACTAGAGGACACTGTGCTTGAGAATGTTAAGTTATGATGTAGAACAGTGTATTGACTAGAGGACATTGTGCTTGAGAATGTTAAGTTATGATGTAGAACAGTGTATTGACTAGAGGACATTGTGCTTGGGAATGTTAAGTTATGATGTAGAACAGTGTATTGACTAGACGACATTGTGCTTGGGAATGTTGTTATGATGTAGAACAGACTGCACGTCCCCAGTGGTCCCGTGGGAAGCGATTGGTCGAATTATAACACACGGGGTATGCCAGACAGGGCAGTGACCAAACGTTGAGATCAAGTGTACAGGGAGTGTTAACAGAACGCAAGATAGTGCACACAACTGCATCAAATACTGTAGAAAGTGTTAACAGAGCTTAAGATAGTGCACACAACTGCATCAAATACTACAGAAAGTGTTAACAGAGCTTTAGATAGTGCACACAACTTCATCAAATACTGCAGAAAGTGTTAACAGAGCTTAAGATAAAGCACACAACTTCATCAAATACTGCAGAAAGTTTACTTTTTTTTCCGCCTCAGACATGTAATTTACAGCGTCAGTTTGCCTTGCATGTTCGCTTTAGTATTACAGTTTTCATCATCTGATTGTGAGGACTGATACAGATTTGCAATAGTAATATTTCACTGCTTTTTAAAATTTTTTTACCTTTCGTTTTTTTTTTTCATTTTTGATGTTCGAAATCATGTGATGTTGGGATGTTTATTTTAAACGTGTCGGTCTATGGGGCAAGTGAAGTAGGGTTCACTTGTTTCTGTGACCTCTCAGCACAATGCTAAGCCGCCTTTACTTTCCCTAACGCGAGTCAGGTACTCATTAGAGTTGGGTGGAATCAGGGACGGTCTACTTACTTAAACCCGGATTCGAACCCGAGACTTTCGGGTTAGCTGTCTAAGTCTAGCTCTCTACCACTAGACTCTAGACCAGGGGTCGGCAACCTTTTGAAGCGGAAGAGCCAAAAGTTACAATTTTCAAAATTTCCCTGGTTTTAAAGAGCCACTAACATTTTTTTCATTTCAAATATTTTATTTTTTTATTAAGATTATTAGTATTTTTTCAAGGAGCTGGAGAGCCGCATGCGGCTCGCGAGCCGCAGGTTGCCGACCCCTGCTCTAGACCACTCAGTTCCATTTGTCACCGCAGACAGTTTAATTGAATAGAAGACAACATCAAGTTTAGCTAAATTAATTCAGATGGTGAACCATAAAGAAAATGTACATAAAAGCTAGGCCAAATACTCCAGGGGTTAAAATCGTGAATAAACCAACTTGTAGAAACTGGATCAAATACTTCAGAAAGTTAAACCATAAATAAACATGAAAATAGAAAGTAGATTAAATACATGAGAAAGTTAAACAATAAATAAACATGTTTGTAGAAACTAGATCGTATAAACAGAAAGTATAATCAAAGTATTTTTACGTCCCTTACATACCAACATTGTTGTTTTATTCTCTCCCTTACAGGCCTACACATGCACACAAATTGCTCACCAAATAATGGGATTCTTGAAGATTTACAATTTAAAAAAAAATAGACAGGAGCAATATTCCACGTGGTTGCCCTCAGCATACCCCGCCCTTCTATCTCTTAATACCCCCCTTCTCTCCTACCCCCACATACTCCAGCCTGGAACCCCCCCCCCCCCTCACCGATTCATACCGGGTGCAAGAATGTCATCACTTTCCATAAATGGACAGACAACTCGTTATTTTTAAATCAAAGATAGCTGATGCGTTTGTAATTGTCTTTCCTGGTCTATTAAACGAAGTTTATCTTAATATCTGTATATCTAAGATTTTTATATATCTGTATATCTAAGATTTTACTTTAAATGGAAATGTGACGTATCTTAAGGCGTATGTTAATTAACACAAACACACACGCCTACACGCCTACACACACCATACACACACAAACACATACACACACACACATATATATATATTAATAAAAAATTATGCGTGTGTTTATATATTTGTACATATGTATATACACGTATACGCCTACATACATATTATATATGTGCTTGTATATACATATATATATACATTCATATATACATGCATATATATATATATATATATATATATATATATATAAATATATATATATATATATATATATATATATATATATATATATATATATATATATATATATATATATATAATATATATATATAAAATCCATTAATATATGACTCTGAACCTCAACAACTTTCATAAGACATACTAAGTTTTAACTTATAATTGTAATTGCGTGTCCGGGTACAATCTGATGGTAGTTTGAAAAAAGTTAAGATCACATCTTGGGTACACCTTATGTAAGTAGAGACAAATTTCTCAAGGAATCTTAGCACCTTGGTTTGGGAAAGAACTAAAGAAATAGCTTACAGGCGTCGACTGAAGACGGAAGGCAAGTGATACACAGGCAGTGTTTCTTCCAGACTTTTTTCTCCGGGGGGGGGGGGGGGGGCACTTGAAATTTTCGGGGGGGGGGGGGCGGTAGACTTTCTTCGGGGGGCGGACACTGTTAAAACTGTTAAAAGTATATATTTTCTATATAACTTATATAAATTTCATTTCGTTCGGGGGGGGGGGGGGGTAAAAATTGTTCGGGGGAGCTTCGCCCCCCCCCCCCCCCCCCCCAAGAGATGCCTGGAAGAAACTCTGTACACAAGACGTTCCGCGGCCCATCTTTGATCACGAGAGTAAGGACAGCTAAGACTTGAAGCTTTTACTTGCATTTCCAAACTCATATTCATCCTATATTTTTACAGGTACTGTTTTTGTTAGAATGGACCAATAGAATCTACATCTGAGACTTATTTCGTCCTGAGGTCGAACTCGAGCGTTTTAATGCTGATGTCATCATACTCACCCTCGATGCCAGTATACTCATGTGAGTTCGGTGTGTGTGTGTGGGGGGGGGGGGGGGGGGGGTAAGGGGTGGGGGGTCGACTAACCCACAACCGTCAGATTTTCACCTGTCGTCTGGTATCAGGTGTGTGATGTAAGTGGGCCTGGCACAGGTTAGGTTTAACCTATTTAATCAATAGTGTACCTCACGCTGGTGGTGCATTTGGTAGGCTGGGTGTTTTTTTTAATAACAAGGTAAGTAGGTTACATTTGTGAGAAAGCTTGACATATATATATATATATATATATATATATATATATATATATATATATATATATATATATATATATATATATATAAATATACATATATATATAAGCGAATGGGTTGGGTGGGTCAGATGGTTGAACAGATCTCACATTAATTTAGTGAGTAGGACGTTCATTTTACTATCAATTATTTTGACGTGTGTGAACTGTGGTGTGGTGCCCTTTCCGGCGCCTACGTATATGATGCCTACTTATCCGGAGCCTACGTTTACGGTGCCTGCCTATCCAGTGCCTACATATCTCCTCCCTACCTATCCGGTGCCCACCTTTGGTTGCTTACTAGTCTGGTGCTTTTCTATTCGTGCCTACTTATCCGGTGCCTACTTATCCGGTGCCTACATATCCGTGCCTACCTTTCCTATGCCTTATTTATTCATTGTTTACCTCTATTTAATGCCTACCTATCCTGTGCCTACCTATCCCGGTGCCTACCTATTGATTTCCTACTAGTCTGGTGCCTACCTATCCGTGCCTAATTATCCGGTGCCTACCTATCCCAGTGCCTACCTATCCGGTACCTACCTATCATTTGCTTACCTATCCCTGTGCCTACCTATCCCAGTGCCTACCTATCCGGTACCTACCTATCATTTGCTTACCTATCCCAGTGCTTACCTATCCCGGTGCCTACCTATCTGGTACCTACCTATCGTTTGCTTACCTATCCCAGTGCCTACCTATTTAGTGCCTACCTATTTGGTACCTACCTATCGTTTGCTTACCTATCCCGGTACCTACCTATTTAGTGCCTACCTATCCCGGTACCTACCTATCGTTGCTTACCTATCCCAGTACCTACCTATCGTTTGCCTACCTATCCCGGTACCTACCTATCCCGGTACCTACCTATCGTTTGCCTACCTATCCCGGTACCTACCTATCGTTGCTTACCTATCCCTGTGCCTACATATCCCGGTACCTACCTATCGTTGCTTACCTATCCCTGTGCCTACATATCCCGGTACCTACCTATCCGGTGTACCGGTGCGGCTTGGTGATCTACCTTTCATGTAGCACTGAGAGTTTAATTTTATGCCCGCGTGCGGACAGGTCTATGTCTGTTGACGGCGGGGGTGTCAGCTTGTGAAGAGTGGAGGAGGGGGGATGAGGGCGTAAAATCGTTACGGAGATTTTTCTGATCAATTCCGTCTGGAACTGACCATTAAGTTGTAGCAATGTTGCCCCCCCCCCTTTCCACCTTCCCCTACCCTCTTGCCAACCGCCTCATTTTACCAATGTAAATGCTTGTTTCTATAATTAGCGCGGCGGGTTCCCTAGGAGGCCAGATTTCCAGAATACTAAATGGCCAAATTTTTTTTTCTTTCAAGATTTACATGTTTTTTGGTAATTTTTCGTTCGTAAATTATTTTCAGCCAAGATCTTGTTGTTGTGTCTGTTTTACGTTTATTCTGGGTCCTCTACACAGGTCACAAAATACTTTTAGAAACATGCCAGATAAATCTGGTACTACAAATTGATTTTCGGGCCAAATTGAATTATAAAATGTTAAGAAACAAAAAATTACGAAACAGCTGTTGGACATTTTTGGCTACGTCCAGTATTTTGGGTGAACAATTAACTGGTCCAGAAACATGAGATCGATATCTCTGATCGGGAGTCCAGGCCATATATGAAATGTTCGATCCCTTAATCTGGCGCTTCGGTGCTGTTTAGTGGTGTCCATGTGTTAATTAAATCTTTTTTTAGGAAGTTGGTGGATTAATAGAAGAATTTTATAAACGTTAAAAGATTATTTATTATAAACAAACATAATAAAATTGGCCAAATATAGACGCTAAATACATCAAAAATTATAAAAATAATTTAACATTCCTAATAATTCATGAAAAGAATATTTTTTTTAAAGTTCAGGCGTAGCGACCCTTCCCGGCGCCCGGGGACAAACTTTCGATTTGCATCCCCCCCCCTCGAACTTTCGATTTGCACCCCCCCTCAAACTTTCAATTTGTTTTTCAAACCCATTTTGGCGCCCCCCCTAAGGTCGGCGCCCGGGGACATATGTCCCCCCCCCCCGCCCCCCCCCCCCCCTTGCTACGCCTCTGCCAATCGGGACTTAATTCATGCGTGACGACTTGGCTAAGATCACAGGTTCAAACCTGCAGGTTGCGGAATTAATTTCCACTGAACCTATTCTTGTATTTAGGGCCTACATTATTTGTGCTAAAATTGTTTGGTGAGTTAAATATTCGCTTTGCTAACTATACTAGAAAATTAATAATTGTACCAGATAATTAAGTAAAATAAAATTAGTATGTCATATTAGTAGCACGTTAAATTATCAAAATCCCATATCATTAATGTTACGCTACTTATTAGTTTTTAAGGGTACGATAGGCATGAAAAGTCTAGGTAATTTAAACAAAATTTTTGAAAAAATCTTTTTTTTTTAAATGCAAGGTTAAAATTATAGTTACATTTGTAAAAATTACAGCCGTTTAGGAACCATCAATTACACTAATTTATGTATTTTTGTATCAAATATAAGTCGTTGAAAAGCCGTTTAGAATTATTTTATCAATTCAAAGATTTTCAAAAACTGCCCTCAACCTCTTCTTGAAGTCTACCGGAATGGCCAGGGAGAGTAAAATAATTAAAAGTTCAGAATAATTGTTTTCGATGATAAAAATACACAATAGTGATCTATGGTGTATATCGTTGCATTGTATTTATATTAAATAATATAGCATCCCCAATCACCACAACACCCATATTCTGTTAATCCAAATTAAAAATAAAAGTGTTTGGTAAATTACTATTATATTTTTAGTAATTATTTCTTTGACTATTTCTAGCCTTAATGAAACCGGAAGTAGTTTTGTACTTACGATTCAAATGTTATCAAAATTCAATTTTGGTAGAAAAATATGCTTTCTGGCAAATTTGGAACCATTTGGAACCAGCATTTCAAATCTATTCTAGTACTAGTAACATTTTTTCATAGGAAAAAAAAGCATTTTGAAAAGTGCAATGTGGTTTTCGTCAATTTTTTTTCAGATTTAGAATTTATTTTGAGATTAAACATGTGTAGCCTTGTTTTTACAAGCTTTTATTTAACTCACTTCCTCTGTCTGTCGTCAGTCTAGACGGAAACGCAGGAGTGAAAATTCGGACAGTTCTACTTGACAGATACGATTCACAGTTGGCACGTGGGTCAAGACATGAAGACAATGCAATCTGAAACTAAATTTGACTTAATCGGATGCCTAATTAATTTTTTATTAATTAATTAAAATTTGGACCGAATTAGTAGGCATGTCTAGCCAACCACACCACACGCGTCATCAATAGCTGCGCCATCACGACCACGTAATGGCTGCGTTCAAAAACCATTGCGCGCCTACTGAACGTGATATTCAGTAGGCGCGCAATGGTTTTTAGTCATGTAACTCTATTGTAGATAAAACATGTAAAGTACTGAAAAAAAAATTCATAAAAAACGTTTTAATAACAAGCTTTTATGTAATGATGCACTAAAAAGTAGAAAATAAATTATAGACTACTATTTAAATAACTATAAAGAAAAGCGTGGGTGTCTTCCTTAACATTAGTAAAGGTATCCAATAGATACTAAAGTGACCCACGCTTTTCTTTATAGTTATTTAAATAGTAGTCTATAATTTATTTTCTACTTTTTAGTGCATCATTACATAAAAGCTTGTTATTAAAACGTTTTTTATGAATTTTTTTTTTCTATTTTTTGTGTAGGCCTGCATTGATATCAAAACATACGTTTTACGGAAGTTTTTTGTAGATCGGTATTGGAGTGATCTCCCTTGATGAATCCTAAGATCTAAAGCTTGTTGATAAACACACCATGTTTAGTGTTTGTGAGCGTGTTTATGTTTAAAGATAAGCTCGCATTTAATAAAAAACAAATTAAGTTTTATGAAGTTTTGACTATCTCAAGTATTTACAAACAAAGCCCAAGGTTACTATCAATATTAAACACATACACGATAGAAAACATTTCGTTAGCTTTTGTTTTCTTTAGAAAAAAAAAACAACTTGAAAGGAATACCACAAAACTTGTTTCAGCTTTATGCTAGCCAGCTGTAACAATTTCCTGAATAACTTCGTTAATCTAGGGATAAAAAAACCCGAATGTAATGCTAAAAAACAATAACAATTTATATGATATGAAATTTATGCACGTCTAGTGAAGTTTAATTTTGGTAATTGGGTCAAAATTAATTATACGCGAATGTACATGAATCAGCGTTAACGGCAACAAAAAAAAAATGATTTCATGCAGTAAGTTCTTCAGTCTATACATTTATAATAGGCTGTACATTGATAAGGATAAGCCATTGCTACTGTAGAGTAAACTTGATTTGAAGGGTTTGGAATCGATACGCCCACTTGAGAAGTCGGTCTTGACCATGAGCAAATGTTCACCACTTTTGGCTAGAATTTACGCTTTTCAATACTATCATGATAGCATCGATACTGTTTAAAAGAAAATAATGGAGAAATAATGCCCATGTAGCATTTCGTTGAAGACACTTTATTTTATTTTAGTAAATGGATTAGGAGAGTCGAGTGTAGTTGGTTTTTTAAAATAATATTTGATTCTGTATGAAAGAGTTAATAAAAAATATGACTATAAAAAACGGAATAAATTATACCATTGTGTATGTCAATTAAATATGTTATTATGTATAGATGTGAAGAAAAATGCAAATGTTTCAAAAATTGTAAGACTAAAGCTCATCGAATTGTGCGGTGAAGTTATTGGTCCAGTGAAGTTGAAAATCGCTAAAGCAACAAAAACCACCACCACCATCATTACAACAACACCACCACCACCAACAAAACAACAACAACAAAACAACAACAACAAAACAACAATAACAAAACAATAACAACAACAACAATAATAATAACAACAACACCGAAGAAATACCGTGAATAATTATTGTATGTATGGTGTGTGGAAATGACCTTCTAATTTGTCGTGGGTTAAATTCCAGGCAGACATTATTCATGCTGTTTCTTTTGACTTTTAAAATTACATTTTGATTAAGTTTTAATTTGTCTATAAGGCAATATGGGTTAAAGTTAGGCGACAAAAACTCATTGAATAGTAACGACACAAGGCTATACTTTTAGACCACTAAAAAGAACACATATCGACGAAAAATACTAAGAAACACACCGTTAAAAACCACCCACATAAATCAACAACTGACAGAAAAAACGTCCAAAACTGAAAACCACTTTTAGAAATCCTAAACAGGAGAAAAAAGTGACACTTACACTTTAAGCAAGTCATACAAACATTCAAAGTACATCCTCCCCACCCCCGAACCCTACGGGACGTTCGCTTCTAAAAGTGGTTACTGCTTGATGAGTTAGACATCTATGGTGTAAGCAATCAAGATTTAATTAATTAAGAATGCACTTTTCTAGCCACGCCGCAAGTATAGGATCGAATTGTTAGAAAGTAAGGGCGGGGAGATGTAGGTTTTAGGCAGCGCTGGATTTTGGGTAGGGTCAAGGGTGGAGCTAAGGTAAGTGTTGTGGTATAATCTATGGTAGAATTTAGGGTAGGGGCTAGTTTAGGGCTAGGGTAAGTGTTGTGGTATAATCTATGGTAGAATTTAGGGTAGGGGCTAGTTTAGGGCTAGGGTAAGTGTTGTGGTATAATCTATGGTAGAATTTAGGGTAGGGGCTAGTTTAGGGCTAGGGTAAGTGTTGTGGTATAATCTATGGTAGAATTTAGGGTAGGGGCTAGTTTAGGGCTAGGGTAAGTGTTGTGGTATAATCTATGGTAGAATTTAGGGTAGGGGCTAGGATAGGCCCAGGAAAGAAATAAAGTAGAAACTATGGTAGGAGTTAGGGTAGGTGCTAGATTAGAAGTTAGAGTAAGGACTAAGTCTTAGTAGGGTCTAGTTTATTAGCTAAGTTAATGGACTAGGTGTACCGCTAATTAAAAGTAAAATATTGATTGGTAACTTTTAAATAACTTACTGAAATCGATAGATGCAATTTTTTGAAATCGATATTTGATTGACAGATGCAATTTTTGATTGACAAGAATTAAAGACCGATCACCTAGGTGTAATTCAACAAACAATTGGTGTTTAAGAACTGTTCAGATGTTCACTAAAAAATCAGCTAATAAACAGTTCAAGTGAGTTTGACACGTTATATGATAGTTCATCAAATCTTAAAAACAAAATTGACAAAATCAAAAAACGAAAGCCAAAAATCACACCCAAAAACTCATTCTCATTAGTCTAACTTTCAGCGTTACTCCCCTTTAATTTGTCTGTCGTCTTCAACTGTTGAGGAAATAGCTTTAAAACCCATCCGATTCAAACAACTAAATAAACTGTTTGCAGCGAACGTTATCGCGGCTTGATCGTATTCTTTTCCTAGCCTCCTAGCGTGACGTAGGCACCTGTCTGGACGAATATTGGTGAGTTCAATCTTTCAGAAAAATGTGGTCGTTTGATGGTATTTACACTGAGTGTCTGCAACTTTTTTCTTAAGGTAACACGGAGTTACCTTTATGGTTAGTGGTTTCAGATGTCATTAATTAATCATAATTAACAGATGTAACTGAAATAAGTGAAACATATGTTTGACAAACATCTAAACAACAGAAAATATAAAATGTCGGCTTCACGTTTTCTAGGTTTTATTAGTATCACAACTAAGGGTAGCTAGCCCTGAACTTAACCATAGACTCTATCCATAACTATGGCATTACCCCGGGGCCTAGCACTGATCATAACCCTGATCCCAATTGCGACAACGACAGAAAAGCCAATCTCGATTAAAAAATATAATTGTACAGCTTGTTATAAAAAACCCACCTGACCTCCATAGACCTATCTTTAGATTGAACCAAGATTATCTCATCATTGATCTTCCATTTTAACCATAGACCCAGTGGCGTAGCTAGGATTTTTTGGGCCCCTATGCAAAAAGAGGCGTAGCGACCCTTCCCGGCGACCGGGGACAAACTTTCGATTTGCACCCCCCCCCCCCTCAGACTTTCGATTTGACCCCCCCCCCTCAGACTTTCGATTTGCACCTCCCCCCTCAAACTTTTGAAAAAGGGCCCCTATTTGCCTTGGGTCCCTATGCCTTGCTTACGCTAGCTTTAAGGTAGCTACGCCACTGCATAGACCTATCTTTTAACCGATTGAAATAAGACTGTGGTTAAGTTACTCTTGCTTTTGTCTACTGCATGAACAGGTAAACCCATCTCCTAATTTTGGGCTGTATTGAAAGAATATTCCCTAAATAGGTACTTTAAAACTGATTAAAGAAGCAGAACTTAATATCAAATGAACAGAAATCTGTTAATTTAGAATCAAATGCCTCACTGAGGTACAAATAAACGAAGCAGAAACAGTTGATTTTTTTTAAAAATTAGGCCTAGAAAAAATAAATTTATTAGTGTGAAATACAAATTGCGCACCGCAGCAAATTTTTTTGTGAACTAAAAATAGAAACGTTTTAAATGATGTGAATAATTAATTTAAAATGTGCACATCAAACAGTTTTTCCCAATCAGTATCAATAATTTACGTGTTGTTAATTTGGTGTTTTGACAAAAAAATCAATATAAATCTATCTGATTAAAGTTTATACATCTGATAAAACTTTATCTGATATCAGACAGTTCAAATCTAAATAATATATTATTAGTAAATTTATTGGCCATACAGGTTTTAATTTGTAAATATTCATTTACTTCATGTATAGATATAGGGGATATAGCTCAGTGGTAGAGCGTTCGCTTCGCATGTGAAAGGCCTCGGGTTCGACCCCCGGTATCTCCATTTTTGTTCATAATTTTAGTTGTGTTGAAGATCTAGAAGTTTTTAAACTCTGCAAACGTGTTGACT
Organism: Physella acuta; assembly: GCF_028476545.2. Classification (NCBI taxonomy): domain Eukaryota; kingdom Metazoa; phylum Mollusca; class Gastropoda; family Physidae; genus Physella; species Physella acuta. The sequence continues at coordinate 238,615 of NW_026732104.1, read as the reverse complement.
AAAGAAACTTCGAAAACTGTATATTCCAATTACATTTAAATTCTATTTAATTTCTGTCAATCATATTTAATTATACATAATCTAGCTAACTATTAATTTAACTTTTTTTAACACTAATCCTTCCCCTAACACTATATGAAGTTAACATATCCGTAACACTAAACTCGTTATTACAAGAATTCTTTCAGTTACTTTAACTTGCGTATATCAACACTAATGTCTTACTATAGCTTAACACTAAACTTGGATGTTACAAGAATACTAAGAACAAATTACATTAATTGTTGGGAGTCTCCGTTGTCAAACACTGATTGTAGGCATAGGCCTAATCTGTATTGTTTACTGAACACACGATGCAGTAGAACTAGAGTTGATGACAACTGTGGGGGTGGGGCGCTGGCAATGTGGGGGTGATGATGTGGGTTAAGGTGGTGGTATGGATTTCTAAGGACCGTTATCTAGTTTATACAGTGAGGTCAAGAGTTATTATATACATAATTTTTACGCAATGACAATATAGGGGTGTGTGTTGGTTGTGTGTGTGTTTAGGTGTGAGTGGATTGGGGGGGGGTAGTTGTGTATATAAAAGTGGGGGTAGGTTGGTTGTGAAAGCGTGTGGATGGATGGGGGGGCGCGAATATGTAAGTGATCTGTAAGCGTGTGTGTTTATGTGTAGGTGAGTAGTTATATAAGCTTTATGTGTTGGTGTGTAGGCGCTTTGAAAGAGAGGTAAGTGTGTGTGTGTGTGTGTATGTTCATTTTTCAAAACTAGGAATGCGAAACTCTGTACGTAAAACAAAAACCTGAAAAAAAACTACTCCCCCAACACCCCCGCTCTTTTGTGTGTGTGTGTGTGTGTGTAATTTCTTACCACCAGAACCCCGTTGGTGCCCCTCCCCCCCTCCTGTCCATCACGTCACCAGCAGACGACAAGTACATAATTTATAGCGCCGTGTCCTGGGCCAGTCTTTAGGGAGTTCCAGAGAGGGACCCGGTGCCGGGACTCACACCCTCCAATTCTTTAGGAAATTGGGAACTAATTAAGATGGGTGATAGGTCCACGAGTGATCAGTGACCATGGTTGGTTGGGGGCGGGGGGGGGGGGGGGGAAGGTTGGTGGGTGGGGGTGGGAGGCTTGTGTGTTGGTGGGGGTGTGAAGTCTGTGTGTTGGTGTTGGTGGGGGTGTGAGGTCTGTGTTGGTAGGTGGGGTTGTGAGGTGGGAGGTCTGTGTTGGTAGGTGGGAGGTCTGTGTGTTGGTAGGTGGGAGGTCTGTGTGTTGGTGTTGGTGGGGGTGTGAGGTCTGTGTGTTGGTGTTGGTGGGGGTGTGAGGTCTGTGTGTTGGTGGGTGGGAGGTCTGTGTGTTGGTGGGTGGGAGGTCTGTGTGTTGGTAGGTGGGAGGTCTGTGTGTTGGTAGGTGGGAGGTCTGTGTGTTGGTAGGTGGGAGGTCTGTGTGTTGGTGGGTGGGAGGTCTGTGTGTTGGTAGGTGGGAGGTCTGTGTGTTGGTAGGTGGGAGGTCTGTGTGTTGGTAGGTGGGAGGTCTGTGTGTTGGTAGGTGGGAGGTCTGTGTGTTGGTGGGTGGGAGGTCTGTGTGTTGGTGGGTGGGAGGTCTGTGTGTTGGTAGGTGGGAGGTCTGTGTGTTGGTGGGTGGGAGGTCTGTGTGTTGGTAGGTGGGAGGTCTGTGTGTTGGTGGGTGGGAGGTCTGTGTGTTGGTGGGTGGGGTTGGGAGTTATGTAAGTTGGTGGGTGTGGGGGTGGCCTGTATGTTGGTGGGTGGGGGTGGGAGGCCTGAGTGTTGGTGGATAGGGATGGTAGGTCTGTATGTTTGTGGGTAGGATAGAAAGGCATGCATTGTCTCGTCAGGTTGAATCCAAATATTTAATTGATTTATTCATATTATTTTCAGCCTATCCAACTATCCAAAATCGAACAAAATAATCCGTCAATTAATCTAATCAAATAATTCATCCAACTAATTCAGTCTATTCCTAAAGTCCCGAGGTCGGATCCCCTCGGGCAGGTGAGGCTCGTTGACCGGGGACAACAAATCATCTAAGAAAGACAACTCCAAAACCAAACAACTACTGCCAAAGTCACGCTAAAGTCTACGGGCCATTTAGCGAAAAACATATTGACACTTAATACCTAATTGTGTTTGAGGAAATCTCAAATTTTTTAAATATGAACGAAGAAGAAGATATGTAATAAAATGTTGTTTTTTTGCATTTAAGCTAACAAAATATATACTGAAATCATTTTAAAAAGCTAATAATTTAAGAAACGAAACAAAATATCTTGTTGCTTTTCTCACCGTCACCTAAAGTTTGTAAATCACTTGATGCAGATCTGTATGTTGGTATAAGTAAGTCATTCATGCTGTAGTCATGTTTTTTCCAACACTGATGGTCATTTTCTCAAAGGCTGCTGGCCACAAAGTTCAAACTAAAACGATGTGCTGAGTTAATTATTTAAACCTATGGGTTGTTGGCTCCCCACGACATTCTATACCTACTCATTAGTCTACTTCTTAACTCTACGTGTCAGGGGCGTAGCTTTTAAGTGTGTTTGTTTGGGGTGAGTGTGTTTGTTTGGGGTGAGTATGTTTGTTTGGGTGAGTGTGTTTTTTTGGGATGAGTGTGTGTGTGTGAGGGATGAGTGTGTTTGTTTGGGGTGTGTGTGTTTGTTTGGTATGTGTGTGTGTGTGTGTGTGTGTGTGTGTGTGTGTGAGGGATGAGTGTGTTTGTTAGGGGTGTGTGTGTTTGTTTGGTATGTGTGTGTGTGTGTGTGAGGGGTGAGTGTGTTTGTTGGGGGTGGGTGAGTGTGTTTGGTTGGGGTGAGTGTGTCTATTTAGGGTGAGTGTGTGTGTATGGGGGGTCGTCTACCTAGTGTTTTGAAATACGTGTCTGTCATTTGAAAAGTAAATAACTTTTGTTTAATTTGCTATTGTATCTCAGTTTGTTTCCAGAACTCTAGTGGAGACTATAGACTGAGACTTTAGTAGAATACCTAAGTTAAAATTTATAACCCTAGCTAAGTCAATAGTATATGGGCAAAAATCTGTAACCCTAGCAGTCTATAGTATACGAGCAAAAATCTATAACCCTAGCTGTCTATAGTATATGAGTTAAAATCTATAACCCTAGTTAAGTCTATAGTATACGAGCACAAATCTAAAACCATAGCTAAGTATAGCATAAGAGTTAAAATCTATAACCCTAGCTAAGTTTATAATTACCGTCTATCTAAGCTAAGTCTGTACTGTATCGATGTAAGAAAACACTAAAACTGGCTGACTGCACCAAAACATCTTAGTTGAACCTAACCACATTGAGCTTGACACAGGGACATAAATTAAGACGTTCATTAACCAGGATATAACGAAAACATCTTTTATTCCATGACAGTCGGCGTATATTACTGGAGGAAATCGCTGTCAGGGGGGACGAGAGGTCCTCATTCTGTCGTCGTTAAACATGGGAGGGAGGATTTGTTAGGTCATTGGAGGAGGGGGGAGGGGATATAATTGGGGCAGGGGTGGGGGAGATTTATAAGCTAGACCAATAGGAATGGAGTGGGTGTTTGGGAATTAAATGATTGGATCAATGAAGATATGAATAAATAACTAGCACTCGGGAATGTTAAAAGTTTTGATTCAGTAATTGGTTTTGTCCCTTAGTGGATTTGTTTACAAATCGATTCATATGAAAATTAAAAGTAAACAGGCTTTGTTAAAGAGTAGTAAAGCTAAATAGTAATAGTACATTATATAGATAATAAAGATTATCCAAAAAGGGAGAGATAATTCTAAAGACAAATATAATCCTAACTATTATTAGGAAAATAAATATTTTCATTTTTCAAATATAATTCCTAAGAACAAAGTAATCCTAAAAGAAAAGATAGTAATAATTATAGCAGTTAAAATAAAAATAATAATACTAACATTAATCCTAACAGGAAAGATAATCAAAACTGCAAATAGGTGTATAATAATAACAGAAAAAATAAGTATAACAAAAAGATAACCCCAATAGCAAAGATAATGCTTACTGCAAAATGGTGTATAATAATAACAGGAAAAATAACTATAACAGAAAGTTAACCCCAATAGCAAAGATAATGCTAACTGCAAATTGGTGTATAATAATAACAGGAAAAATAACTATAACAAAAAGATAACCCTAGTAGCAAAGAATATGCTAACGTACAGCAGTAGGAGAGAGTTACCTGTACGTCACATAGCTAAATAAAATAAAAAAACCCAAAAGAAAATAGGTGAGGTAATATTTCTTTTTCCGAAAAAAACCAATCTTATTTCCCCCATAGTAGTATTTTCCCATTAGGTGGGTGGGTTTTTATTGTCAGCCACCTTCTAACTTTTTTTTTTTACCATTTATTGTGTCTGCTTTCCTTCAGCCTTTGACTTTTCAATGTGTACGTGACACAACAATCCAGACTGATCTATCTGCAAGACCAACCTTAACCTACTTGGAACTGTTGTGGTTAATGTACGAGCAAAATAAGAAAAAAAAAGAAAAAAACCGAGCAAAAAACGAAAAGAACAAAAAACAAAACGGAAGCAAGATTGAAAAAGTTGGAGTCATCTGTTTTTATACGATTCAAAATGTCGAGCAATACAAAGCCAGAAATAAACGCTAAGTTTTAGGAAGAAATTAATAATAATAATTAAAAAAAAAACGACCTTGCATATTAACGTTACGACATTTTTGTTTATTTATCAGAAATAACGATAACTCTCTTGTGCTCTTCCACAGTGAGTCACAGTTATTTCCCTTTAGAAACGTCGCTGTAAACTTTATCGTACTGTATTGGGTGTCGTAAGCTATGCCTGTGGTGCGGTGAGGAGATTTTGAGAACCACTGGACAGACATCAAGGGTATTGGGTGGAAGGGCAACACAATGAAGGGGGGGGGGGGCGGCTCAAGACGCCGACTACGTCTGCTATTTTCATCCGGGTATCCGTTACACCCGGGAACTGTCGCCCCCCAGCTACACATCACGTGACCCGAGATGTTTGATGGGGGTAATAAACAAATCGATTTGGTTACCTCGTTGATTGGGGCGATGGGAGGGTTCAGACGTCGTGGGGGTTTGGGTTAGGGTGACATGGGCATGACGTGGTGACATTAGGGGGATGTACTTAGGGTCGACATGTGTCTTTAATTCTTTTCAAATCTTCTTCATTTTCTAGATTTATATTTACCTTTTTTTATGATCTCTCTTCTATTTTGTTCGTCTATCTGTCTGTGTGTATCATCATTCAGTCAATCTATCCATATCTCTCTATCTCTACCAATCTCAATCTCACTTTCTATCTCTCTATAGTATCTCCCCTTTTATCTTAATATTAAATTCTATCTCTTCCGCTTCATGTATCTTCCTCTCACAATCTTTCCATTTCTCTCTATCTCTCCCCATCTTCAATCACTATCTCTGTATATATATATATATATATATATATATATATATATATATATATATATATATATATATATATATATATATATATATATATATATATATATAATATATTTCTACATATCTCTCCTTTTATCGCTCTATCTCACTCAATCACTACCTCTATCTCCCTTTCTCTCTCAATCTTTCCATATCTCTCTATATATCTCCCATTCCCCAATCACTTTCTATCTCTCAATATCTCCCTATCTTTCATTTATCTCTCTATCTCTACCCCTCTCTATATTTTCCCAGCTCTCGCAATCTTTCCCCATCTCTATATCATTCCCCATCTAACTATCTCTATCTTTCTATTTTCCCCTATCTCGATATATCCCTATCTCTCTGTCTTAAAAGCGAGACAATATAACAAAGATTGTTAACAACTTTATTTACTAGACGTGCTGTTCACTGGTATAGTTGTGTGACCAGATTTTTTCGTGGGCTGTTTTGAATGTCATCGCTAGCTTTTACCGTTGTTTAGCCGAAAATGAATTTATTTACAGTTTAACTCATCATGAAGGTTTAACTCCGACTCTTATAAACAGCTAAACCTGTGAATGGTTTAGTAGGGTGTGTTCTAGATAGTTCTGTGACCTAGCCCAAGAAAATTATCAACTCAGAACTCTTATTAACAACTAAAACTGTGAATGTTTTATTCAATGTGTTATTTCTTTTTAGCTCTATGCGTAAGCTATAAGAAATTCAACCATTATAATATTAAACCATTTAAATAACTTATTATTAGATCTGAATTTCAACTCTTCACAAAGATTTAACTCGAAACTCGGATACAAAAAAAAAATTCAAGTTTATATAATTTATTATTAGCTCTGAGCTTTAGCTCTTCAGAAATATTTAACTCGAAACTCTAATAAGACATTTAACCAGTAAATGGTTTATTTAGTTGTCGTATAGTGCAATCAGAACCCTGTACACAGAACATTAAACCCAACATTCCAACATAATCCCTGAGATAATCTCCGCGGCTGGTTAATCTCACCGCGTCCATGTCAGGTGTGCCGTCTGCTGTGGCATCACGTGAGCAGCCCGTGGGTGGAGATAGCGCCGGGGTTAGCCCGTGGACGGGCAGGTAGGTGGGTGCGCTAATATACACAATGAGGGGTTATTGGTGTTTTTTATGTTTGCTGATAGGGGTGTTGGGTTTATATAGAGGAGAAGTGAGAGTGGGTGTGGGGGTTGTTGGGGTTGGGGTGTCATGGTTGGTGGGGTTGATGGTATGTGGGTGGGATGGTAGGTGGGTGTGATGGCTACTGAGTGTTATGGTTTGTGGATGGGATGGTAGGTGGGTGTGATGGTTGATGTGATGATAGCTGAGTGTGATGGTTGGTGGGTGAGAGTAATATTTGGTGAATTGTATAATGGTTGCAAGTCACTACCATCGACCATCGTATATCGTGTCACTTTCATTAGAAAAAAAATAACTTACAAAACAATCATTTTTATTTTTCAATCTTGTCTGTTTAATCACGTGCTTATTAAATATAAAATAAACAGAAGTTAATTAATAATTTCAATTAACTAAAAATGTTTTTATTTCAACGACGTGCTAAAGGAAATGGGTCGGCTAATGCACTGACCTTAGGAAATTCCGTGTGACTTAATTTAACGTAAAATTTATTCAAGAAACTGTTTCCGTATTTAGAAATGTAACTGCACTCAAGAAACTACTTTTTTTTTAAGTCAATGAATATTCCAGAATGAAAGTAAGACATACATTAAATTGAAGATTAATAAACTTAAAATCTAGTAAAAATTTCAACAAATTTTTCAACATTTGATTAAGACCAATTCAAACAAGCCCCCCCCCCCCCCACGATAAGAAAAGGAAAATTCTATAAAAATCAGATGTTTCTTGTGTGGGGTCCAGTAGTTTGGTTTTTTAGATTCTTTCTTTCTTTAAATGTGTAATGTTCATAAAGATTAATTTTATAGACAAATTCAAAATGACGTGATTTAAAAAAAATTATTAAATCAATTACTGAGGTGATTCGATTTTAAAATGCACATTGACAATGTTTCTGTAGTTTTGTTTGGTCTTGTCATGTCCTGAGTTGTTTCTGTATTTTCACATGTTTTAGCCATAAAAAAAACACGGTGTATTGGATGTATTTCACAAGGCCACACCACACAAACTGCTCCTAAAATAACCGTTATGATGAATTTTTGTTTATTTAAATAACATCTTCGAGTTCAAGTTAAAAGTTTCAACGAACGCAGATTCGCTTTTAAATATGTTTTTTGAAGAGATTAAACATGATTATTTTCATAAAGCAACTAAAAGTTGTGTTATAACTATAAATATGTACTGCTGCTGTTTTTTTTTTAAATAGAGAACATACATGAAATCACACACAACACTTTAAAATGTTTAACATTACACCTCAGCAGTGCACCTAAATCAGCTTGGTTTGGTATTAATTTAGACTGCATAAACTTATGCAATTTCAGGGAAAAACCAGACACATATGTTTACTTTGTTGGTGTCTTGACAGAGATTTGACAGGAACAACCCAACCACACAAATAAACTTCCATTCGCTGTTGTTTTTTTTTTACATAAACACAACCACACATATCAACTTCCATTCGCTAGATTACTGACTTTAACACAATCACATAACAATTCACAATTCCAGTCGCTGGTTTGGAAAGACTCATTGAGTAACATCTATAAACCACAGTTGTTTTTTGTTTTGTTATTTTGAGTATGTTTTTAGTCCGATTTTTTTCTCAAGTGTTGGGTTAATTTTATTTGACAAAGTTAAGAAAAGAAAATAGTCAATGCTACCACGGTTTTAAAGTTGTAATTATTTTTTTGGATTTAAATTTTTCAGTCGTTGCTATTTTATCACTTTGTAAGTTACTGAAATATGTACTTTTGCGGCCCATTTCAGTTACTTCGCCAATGGTAGAAAAAAAAAACGTATTTAAAAATGTCTATCGAACTGTTTATGTTATGTGAAACGGGCGTCAAATTTGTCCAGTTTCTCACTCAGTTAGGTAAGGATAAAAGTACACTCGCCCCCCCCCCCCCACCCCCAACAATTGACAGCTGGGGCGTATATTACGCCACTGAACGATAAAGTCAATATTCTATAGCTCATGAATTGTCCAACTAGTCAAAGCTATTGAACTGTATTTACGCCACTGACCGATAAAGTCAATATTCTATAGCTCATGAATTGTCTAACTGGTCAAAGCTATTGAACTGTATTTACGCCACTGACCGATAAAGTCAATATTCTATAGCTCATGAATTGTCCAACTAGTCAAAGCTATTGAACTGTATTTACGCCACTGACCGATAAAGTCAATATTCTATAGCTCATGAATTGTCCAACTAGTCAAAGCTATTGAACTGTATTTACGCCACTGATCGATAAAGTCAATATTCTATAGTTCATGAATTGTCCAACTAGTCAAAGCTATTGAACTGTATTTACGCCACTGATCGATAAAGTCAATATTCTATAGCTCATGAATTGTCCAACTAGTCAAAGCTATTGAACTGTATTTACGCCACTGACCGATAAAGTCAATATTCTATAGCTCATGAATTGTCCAACTAGTCAAAGCTATTGAACTGTATTTACGCCACTGACCGATAAAGTCAATATTCTATAGCTCATGAATTGTCTAACTGGTCAAAGCTATTGAACTGTATTTACGCCACTGACCGATAAAGTCAATATTCTATAGCTCATGAATTGTCCAACTAGTCAAAGCTATTGAACTGTATTTACGCCACTGACCGATAAAGTCAATATTCTATAGCTCATGAATTGTCCAACTAGTCAAAGCTATTGAACTGTATTTACGCCACTGATCGATAAAGTCAATATTCTATAGCTCATGAATTGTCCAACTAGTCAAAGCTATTGAACTGTATTTACGCCACTGATCGATAAAGTCAATATTCTATAGCTCATGAATTGTCCAACTAGTCAAAGCTATTGAACTGTATTTACGCCACTGACCGATAAAGTCAATATTCTATAGCTCATGAATTGTCCAACTAGTCAAAGCTATTGAACTGTATTTACGCCACTGATCGATAAAGTCAATATTCTATAGCTCATGAATTGTCCAACTAGTCAAAGCTATTGAACTGTATTTACGCCACTGATCGATAAAGTCAATATTCTATAGCTCTTGAGTTGTCCAACTGGACAAAGCTATTGAACTGTATTTACCACAAAGCAGATCATCTATAGTTTGAGATACTCACAACAATATTTATAGATTTAAATACGCGCCAGTTATTTCAATGTAACAGTTTTAACGATTGGTTCTAGATCAGGACATGGTGATGGCATATTGCCTAAATCATGCCTAAATGGGCTTGGTGATGGTACTAGGCAGTAGAGAATTAGTGAATGTAGACTCTAGTTGGGCATGTCATTGCCTACCATGTAAATAATTAGTGTGTTCTCTTAATGACTATACGTTATGTTCCATTTGAACACATATAAACGTAGTATTTTTTTTTCATATTAAATACTAGTAGGAAATTATATTTCATGTCTGAAGTAGACCCAACAGTTTCTGCTAACTTGGATGATGCAACCAGTGTATGCCTAGCTGCCTAAATTTTACCCAACTAATTTCAGGTACCCATTAGAGCTGAGCTGACTGCTGGACGTCTTTTCAGATATGTAGTTTCAGAGTAGAGCTGAGTATATTGAAAAGAATGTATGTGGTGGTGTATCTAATTATTGAGAACAACCAAGGTCTTTCAGTAGCCTGCATGTTGAACTAACCCATCCTTTAAATTCATAATGTACGCATTTAACCAGGCATTGACATTTTTTTTAACAATTACCATTCCTTTAAGGTCACTCCATGCAAAACCATTTCAAACCTGGAGTTAATCTCAACGAAACAAATGAGTCGTTGTTTGTCTAACGTTGTGGCTTATCTTCAGACTCATGGGGGTTAAGGAGTTTACTTGTGGGAAGGGAAGCAGCGACATCTTTTTTTAATGAAGTAACGTAACAATGTTACGGACGGTTGTTTTCTTTTCTTGAAGTGGTCAGTCGGTAAAATTGATTAGTGAACCGAGTTAACCGAGATTTTGACCTGATGTAGATTCCAGGTACTAATCCCCCCAAAACTCCCCTTCCCGAATCCCAAAATTATTATCTAAAAGGCAGATATGACTAGGTTTAGATTATAAGACTTGGGAAATACAGGCTTGAAGTTTACAAAAAGATGCTAAAAATAAAATTGGAATTAGATTTCCGTTGAGACAAAACTGATAACTGTTGATGTACAACAAGAGAAATGTTGGATGGTCCAGGTAAGATTATATATTTATTATAATCCACATTTTTACTCAGCCCAGAGTGTTGTCCGTCCATAAGGGATCACGACTTTAATGTTTCGTTGTTGGCTCCAGCTCAAGAGCCACATCATAGATAAGGTTCCAACATAGGAGACATTACACCATGCTAAGCTGTCTGTCTTTGTTTGCTTTAGGCTCCAACTACTGACATTACACCAAGCTAAGCTGTCTGTCTTTGTTTGCTTTAGGCTGCAACCACTGACATTACAAAATGTTAAGTTGTCTGTCTTTGTTTGCTTTAGGCTGCAACCACTGACATTACAAAATGTTAAGTTGTCTGTCTTTGTTTGCTTTAGGCTGCAACCACTGACATTACAAAATGTTAAGTTGTCTGTCTTTATTTGCTTTAGGCTCCAACCACTGACATTACAAAATGTTAAGTTGTCTGTCTTTGTTTGCTTTAGGCTGCAACCACTGACATTACAAAATGTTAAGTTGTCTGTCTTTATTTGCTTTAGGCTCCAACCACTGACATTACAAAATGTTAAGTTGTCTGTCTTTGTTTGCTTTAGGCTGCAACCACTGACATTACAAAATGTTAAGTTGTCTGTCTTTGTTTGCTTTAGGCTCCAACTACTGACATTACATCATGCTTAGTTGTCTGTCTGTCTTTATTTGCTTTAGGCTCCAACCACTGACATTACATCATGCTAAGCTGAAGTGGCGGAGTGAGGTCGGGTGTCACCCGGTGCGGCACTTAATGGTGTCACCCCCCAGAGGCGTAGCGACCCTTCCCAGGGACAAACTTTCAAATTTTCGATTTGCATCCCCCCTCAAACTTTCGATTTGCACCCCCCTCCCCTCAACTTTTGATTTGCACCCCCCCTTCAAACTTTCGATTTGCACCCCCCTCAAGTTTTTCTCTATATATTTTGCTATTTTTTGCCTTGGTGTCACCCCCTTAAATGGTGTCACCCGGTGCGGTCCGCGTCCACCTCCCCCTCGCTACGCCTCTGCTAAGCTGTCTGTCTTTATTTGCGTTAGGCTCCAACCACTGACTGTACAACATGCTTAGTTGTCTGTCTGTATTTGTTTCAACGGTAGCAATCAACAAAGCTAACTGTTAGGACAACTTTTTTTTATTTATTTCAAACCTTGCTTACTTGAGACATATTGACATGAATGTGTTAACCATCTATGGAAAGATAACTCTAAAATACGACACTGAAAAAAATTTAAAAGCGAGTATATAAGTAAAGTTGGTTGTTGTTTAGAAAATAAAACCTCGTCTACACTTTAGAGTAGTTCGACATGATTTAAATAAAATTCTGGCTATACGAATTCTAATTAAACGTATATATCTAGCAGAACATTATCAAGGCATTTAAAATATGGCTATTCAATGTACATTACAAAATTGTTCTGGTTAAAAAATGACACATTTTCTCCATACGGAAAACGAGACGAAAAACGAAATAAAAAGCGATTTCATTCATTTAAAGAAAAAAAAAACGAAATTTAAATAGGAAGAATGAGCGTTCGCTGATAAAAAATGACAAGTACCCGCTAATAGCTAACATAAACACACTTTACCGAATTTAACATTCACGTGACGTCAGAGGGGACTGAAGTGTTTATCAAAGGGATGCAACTCTAGCTTCAAGCGAGAGTGGTGGCGAATTAGAAATACTCGCCAACAGGCCAAATCTCTCACTGAAGGGCACTTCCATTATATATATATATATATATATATATATATATATATATATATATCAAGGTGTATTGCCACACTTATCAAGGTGTATTGCCACACTTATCAAGGTGTATTGCCACACTTATCAAGGTGTATTGCCACACTTATCAAGGTGTATTGCCACACTTATCAAGGTATATTGCCACACTTATCAAGGTGTATTGCCACACTTATCAAGGTATATTGCTAGACTTATCAACAGACAAGGTGTATTGCCACACTTATCAAGGTGTATTGCCACACTTATCAAGGTGTATTGCCACACTTATCAAGGTGTATTGCCACACTTATCAAGGTGTATTGCCACACTTATCAAGGTGTATTGCCACACTTATCAAGGTGTATTGCCACTTTTATCAAGGTGTATCGCCACTTTTATCAAGGTGTATGGCCACTTTTATCAAGGTGTATCGCCACTTTTATCAAGGTGTATGGCCACTTTTATCAAGGTGTATGGCCACTTTTATCAAGGTGTATGGCCACTTTTATCAAGGTGTATGGCCACACTTATCAACAGTCAAGGTGTATTGCCACACTTATCAAGGTATATTGCTAGACTTATCAACAGACAAGGTGTATTGCCAGACTTATCAAGGTGTATTGCCACACTTATCAAGGTGTATTGCCACACTTATCAAGGTGTATTGCCACACTTATCAAGGTGTATTGCCACACTTATCAAGGTGTATCGCCACTTTTATCAAGGTGTATTGCCATACTTATCAAGGTGTATTGCAACACTTATCAACAGACAAGGTGTATTGCCACACTTATCAACAGACAAGGTGTATTGCAAAACATATCAAGGTGTATTGCAAAACATATCAAGGTGTATTGCCACACTTATCAAGGTGTATTGCAACACTTATCAACAGACAAGGTGTATTGCCACACTTATCAAGGTGTATTGCCACACTTATCAAGGTGTATTGCCACACTTATCAAGGTGTATTGCCACACTTATCAAGGTGTATTGCCACACTTATCAAGGTGTATTGCCACACTTATCAAGGTATATTGCCACACTTATCAAGGTGTATTGCCACATTTATCAAGGTGTATTGCCATACTTATCAAGGTGTATTGCAACACTTATCAACAGACAAGGTGTATTGCCACACTTATCAAGGTGTATTGCAAAACATATCAAGGTGTATTGCCACACTTATCAAGGTGTATTGCCACACTTATCAAGGTGTATTGCCACACTTATCAAGGTGTATTGCCACATTTATCAAGGTGTATTGCCATACTTATCAAGGTGTATTGCAACACTTATCAACAGACAAGGTGTATTGCCACACTTATCAAGGTGTATTGCAAAACATATCAAGGTGTATTGCCAGACTTCTTATGAACAGACAATGTGTATTGCAACAGTTATTAGTAGAAAGTAGAATGACCATATTTGAATGCTGGAGTTTTAATACAAGAATAGATTTTTTGTTAGTCTAGTCCCATTCTTTTACACTGGAATGAACGTTTACATATAAGTTACTCCTAGTCTCCTATGTATGTAGTTTAGTGTCAAAACTTCTCTTATATCGTTCGAGTCTTAGTCTTTTACATACATATGCAGGTTAATTGCAAACTAGATCGGGGGGGGGGGGGGGGGGGGAATAAAATTTAGAGACGTATGTCAATAATCAACGATGTATACTTAATTCCCTTTAATCCTACTAAGGGAGTGTCTATAGGTAACTATTTAATACTAAAAATAATCATTCACGAATTAAATGTCTTTGTGGCGAATATTTGTATCAGGAGTTGAAGTTTTGCTAAATCAACGTGTAAATAACTAAGTCAGGGGCGGATGTTTGTGTAGTTTGACTAGGCGAATGTCACAGGCCCACCAAATTTGATATGTCATACACACTCTTCGCATAGGAAATACAAATTACCAAATATATGTTGTAATATAATAGACACATTGACACAGAATAATTTTAATAAAGACAACTTTTTAAAAGAATATTTGAAGTGTGTTAAATAAAAATTGCCAGACAACTAAGGGAGACAAGCATTTTATTTTAAAAAAAATTAAATCTAAGTTATAAATAAATTCTGACTTACCCCAACCAAGCAATCATTTCTTTGATTCGTTATAGTTTCGATCATCGATTTCTTCTTTTTTATTTTTGCATGCCGCGCTACTAATGCAGACATTTATTTAATAATCCGTCTTAAAAGCTCCCGAAGCGCTTACTTCCCCTTAGCGTTGAGCAATTGGTTTATATATCCTTAGATAAGCCATTTAGACAAAACGAGTATTATAGTGTGTTGATGTGTTTGGGTTGCCAGTGTGCACTCCGCTGTTATCTGCCAGCGCATCTTTCGTGTGTATCTTTCACATTTGTGAGCCAAATATAATTTTCCAAGAGCCAAAAAAAAATTGTTTATCAAACTTGCCGGGAATTTTCAAAAATATATTCATTCTGTACATGTCAATGTAATTATAGTTTATCGATTGTGGATCATAGAGTTTAGACATATCGTTTTGATCAGAGGTAAGCTTTTGTGTTTATAGGAGATGTAGACTGGCTGATGTAAAACGTAGCAGGTGAAGAGTTCGTCACATGTGGGTTAATGAGACAGATGTAATTAGTGTCTATAGATCAGTCTGACTCGGATATGGCTGTGACTTGTAGTAGCGTCGTATGAACTTGGCACAAGGTTAAAACAGTTAAAAAAAAATAATTTTCTGATGGTAAACTTTGGTCGTGTAGTCCCTCTTTTGTTGTTGCTGTGGTGTTAGTATTATTTTATCTGATGGTGTAGTACAACTTATGTTGTTGCTGTTAGCATTGCCTTAAATTGACACTATAACTGTTTTATTTGTTACATTTAGAAATGGAACTAATATTTTTGGTTTTATTTGAATTAACAATTGTACCTGCCAAAATTATATTACACTGGGTCACTGACGCTGAATGCTTATTAACAGCTAATAGTTGTTTTAGCATTTCGTAAGGTAAACGATTATTCATATATATATATATATATATATATATATATATATATATATATATATATATATATATATATATATATATATATATTACCTGATGCTAAACAAGCATCCTTTAAAGCGTATTTCATAAAATAATTACTTATTAAGTAACCAAAAAAAAAGAGAAATAAAATGAGTCATCCATTTTAATTGGCAGAAAAAAAAATCTTAGTGTGCTTGAATAATTTGTATTTACGTTTTGAATTGATTGTTTTGACACTTCAGTAAATTTGAACAAGAGGCTAGTTAATAAGGATAATTTTTTTTTCCAAATAGATTACCAAGTGAAGATAAAATTGAATATTTCAAAATATTGTAAGTAGTTTATTGGTGAGTATCTAGAATACTTATAACACAACATTATTCTGAAACAAATTACTTTGTGAAAGTGATCCATTTCTACACTTCAAATATATGATTACTCCTGTCGTATTTAACCCCGACCTCACAGAAAAGTGATCAGTTAAGTGGTGCAGTAGTTAGCACCTGTTGGTTGTTGCACGGTTGTTGCCAAAAGCAGACTTGACATAAAACATTGACCTTGGCCCTCCAGGATTAACTAGAGATATGTTTCCTAAGGAAATTTATTATATTTTTATTGTTTAAAATTATATTTTTACAAACTTTATCTTTGGTTAAGTTGACTTTAGCAATTAAAATAAACAGTGAGATATTTCAGAGTCGATTATATATATATATATATATATATATATATATATATATATATATATATATATATATATATATATATATATATATATATATATATATATATATATATATATATGTGTGTGTGTTTGTGTTTGTAAGAGTATTTAGGATATCCATCAGAACTTAAACCTAAACCTAATCCTATTCGTAACTATATCCCTAAGTAAATATTTCAGCTGGTCCTAAAGTATTCATGACAAAGAAACCTAAAATGTATGTGTTACATTAAGTACATCCCTAACCTAAAAATGCTAAAATACATTGTTTCGTCAAATCTTCGAAAACAGGTATCAAAATGTGAACGTTAAATCAATTCACAAAAGTATCACTAATATGTGAAATATGTTTGATTTTCTACGTGAATCCACTGAAGAGCTACAACAATCATAACACATATTTTGGGCACTATTTCTATCCGTAATTTTATAAATATGTCGTAAAAAATATGCCATAATTTCTTCAGATGTTTGTGTAAGATCAAATGAACGCAGGCTTCACGTCCTGGTTGAGCACTAACTCCTTGAACGTTCGCACCTTGCACAGACTTCATTTTGCCTCGTACAGGCGAGGGTATGAGAGGAAATCTGGTTTATGTGTAGTGGTGACGTCACAGCCTTGGTGGTGGTGTGGGGGGGGGGGGGGAGTAATACACGTTTTTTATCTGCTGGGGGTGGGGGACAGGAGTGAATTGATGGTGTGTGCGGGGGGGGGGGGGTGTATAGGTAAACAGGTTGAAATATGGAAACAGTGAAATCTTCCGTGTGTGTCCTGACATACATATTGTTCACATTGGTTTGGGGTATCTAAGTGATGTAACATGAGGGGGGGGGGGGGAGGTAAGGAGTATCACGTGTTCATTGATTTCTGGAGATAGTGGGGTAGGGGAGGAGGGTTGGAATGACGGATACTGGCTGGGCGCATGGCTACCTATAAGGCGAACTAGGCGGTCGCCTTGGGCGCCATCCCTAGGGGGGCGCAAAAGGTTTAATCGCTATTATCAAAAAGTACCTAATAATTAATAACTTTTATAAAGGAGTAGCGATCTATTTCGGCACCCCAGACGAACTTTCAATTTTGCACCCCCACACCAAAATTAGGTCTAAAACAGCACATGCATAAAAAGCTAAAAATTGGGTCTGGCGAAATATGCCCTTGTGACAAAGCCCCTGAGAATACGGAGCACGTCCTTCAAGAATGTTCATTATATAGCCAGGCGCGATCCAAACACTGGCCCCTACACACCCCACTTAAGGAAAAACTATATGGGGCACCCGCTGATCTGGAGACCACAGTCCAGTTCATCCACGAAGTTGGGCTTGTTGTTTAAATCCTCCATCATATACTAAATTAAGAACGAAGCCGAAGAATAAGAAGTTCTATATAGGATTGGCCCATATTTATTCGCGATCGTGAAAATGGAACCCCATCTCCCTAATTTGGAAAGGTCGGGGCACTTTATACCAGTCACTTTGCCTTTTTAATTTGGTGTCACATAATTGATGCAGAAAACGATTAAATATGTTCATAATTTAAATTTCGCACATTTTAATAGGGCTTGTAAGTCTCGTTTTCTCTGACTTTGAATTAGAAATCTGTCCTGGTGTATATAGTTTTGTAACGACGGGGTGTTCAAAGTATTGTTTGTACGTTTTGATGACTCGTTTAGAATTGGAAGTAACGGCGGAAGGCTGTAGCTGATATGCTTTCGTAGGTATAAAGTATCGACGTGTTAAAGTGTCGTATTTTTTATTTGGCTGTTGTTGTAGATCCAGTGGAATCTGATTGGCAGTAGAGAAATGAGAATGCAGGTGATGAGGTATCGTAGATCTGGAGTTCGGGACTCTCGAGCCTTGTGGTATTAAGGTATCGATTTATATTGACTGTTAAAGTGTAGTATTAGGTCCAGTGAAATCCTTGTTGATTGGGAGTAACGTTTGTAGAGCTTGGTGAAGTTAAGCGAGTTAGTGTCGTAGTTCTGGAGCATTGAGTCTAGTCATGTTTAGATATCAAAGTTTGATATGTGTTGTGAATGTAGTAGAGTATATCGAGCAGTCGAGTTTATCGTAAGTTAGATTATTTTAATTCAGGACGGAACACACTACAAAGAAAGTAGGCGTTCCAAAATCTTGTTTTTTAGGAATCTATGTTACCACTCTTAAAGTATTAATATTTATTAAATATGGTGGAATTTATACCTAACCGTAAACTTTGTTTTTTGTAAATTACACTGTTATTTATATTTAATTCTAGCAATGTTTAAAACAGTTACCCGTGTTTGATTTTTTAAAAGACATCCCTTTATTTAGGGGATCCAAAATTTCTTATCATATTTCCTTATTGTGTAATATTCATTAAATATGTCATCAAAATTGAACAGAAGTATGTTATAATAAAGCTACAAGTTTTAGACTTTCAATAAAAACCTACAGTTAAGTATTCAATAGATTAAATATACTGTTTTTACAAGATTTCATAGCTTATATAAAAGATGTATTATAATTATTACGTAATGAAATTTAGAGAGTTTTATTGTGTTTTTCAACCATATATTAGTTACACTTGGTTAATTTTGCAATTCTTGTGTAAGTTATTTCCCTTGAATACAATTTTGTTATTTTGATTTTCAAATGGGAGATCGTTGCGCATTCATTTCAAATTCCTGCAACTTAGGTTGACCGCTTACATATAAATACAAATTTAAGCTATTATTTACTGCTGTAAAAATTATATATATAGAGTTTAAGTTCTAAACAAAATAGTTTGGTTGGTTTTTTTAGCATTATCAAGTTAAAAACAAATACATTAGTAGCCGTTGTAGATTGCAATACTTAATGTTAGTAGACATACAGTCTTAGTCGTAAATTAAACATCTAATTAATTGTCTTTTCATATTTTTCACCCTCAGCTAAAGGATTCATATATAACAATTTTAGGCTGTAACCTATAACATTTATAACCTTTTATTTTTAAAAAAAAAAATCGTTACATAATCACACAATAGAGACATTTTACAATTATAACTAGACACAGTCAAGCTTAAAACAGGTAAGTTCCGTTTTGGAACTCACCTTGGGAGGACTTCAGAGTCCAACACTACAAGAACTGTTTTAGTGTGTTTTTCCAACACTTATAATTTTCTAATGGGGGGGGGGGGGCTATGTCGTCAAGTACAAAGTAGACTCGTGGACTGAGCAACAATTTCAATAAAATGGGATTACGCTTGCAAATTGGAATTGAAGGAAATAGTACAAACTTTTGAGACGAAGGAGGCAAGTAAAATTTGATTTTGATGTCGACTTATAACGTGTATGCAATTAATAATAAATTAAAATGCCACTTTTAATTAATTGTTTTCTTATACATATGTTTTAATAATTAATTTGTGTGAAAGGGGGCGTTTTAATAAGCTGGCGCTAAATAACCTGGCGCCGGCTGGGAGTAAGGAGTAGGGTGGGGGTGACGAATACTAGCTGGGGGTAGGGGAGGTAGAG
This sequence comes from Physella acuta, assembly GCF_028476545.2. Taxonomy (NCBI): domain Eukaryota; kingdom Metazoa; phylum Mollusca; class Gastropoda; family Physidae; genus Physella; species Physella acuta. Next base: position 218,869 of record NW_026732104.1, on the reverse strand, counting down.
TGGGGGTGACGGATACTGGTTGGGGGTAGGGGAGGTAGAGTGGGGGTGACGGATACTGGTTGGGGTAGGGGAGGTAGAGTGGGGGTGACGGATACTGGTTGGGGTAGGGGAGGTAGAGTGGGGGTGACGGATACTGGTTAGGGTAGGGGAGGTAGAGTGGGGTGACGGATACTGGTTGGGGTAGGGGAGGTAGAGTGGGGGTGACGGATACTGGTTGGGGGTAGGGGAGGTAGAGTGGGGGTGACGGATACTGATTGGGGTAGGGGAGGTAGAGTGGGGGTGACGGATACTGGTTGGGGTAGGGGAGGTAGAGTGGGGGTGACGGATACTGGTTGGGGTAGGGGAGGTAGAGTGGGGGTGACGGATACTGGTTGGGGTAAGAAAAAAATGTGTACGGATACGAGTTTTATTTTAGCAATAAGCAGTGATGAATAGTTTTGAGAGACGACGCGATACTGCCGTGCCGTGTGAGTTAAAAAAAAAATTGCCAGTTTCTTTATCTCAAATACTACAACAGACTCTCACCTCCATATCTTCATTGCTCAATAACCCGGTCATGGAAGGTGAAAAGGTGAAAAAAAAGTTGGAGAATATTTTTTTAAATGATAACGATTGATCAGTGGTTCTTAACCTTTTGGAGATACCGAACCCCACTAGTTTCATATGCGCATTCACCAAACCCTTCTTAATAGTTCGATCGTCCGCACTGACAAAATTCTATAGTGAATCATACGAGTCGGGTGTGTGTCTTGACCTCCGCCGAATTCCTGAGATTGACTTACCGAATCACTAGGGTTCGATCGATCTAGGTTAAGAACCATTGTGATAGATATAGAGGCGTTGCTATCCTTACAATTTAACACCTGATGTTGGGTTACGATTTGGCTGCCTGCAATGTACGTTTATGGTACAGAGACGATATTTCAATGCCAACAGAAGCATTTATTTTTGGGAAACTCCTTTGAATATTTATGGAAAAGAAAGATTTCGCTTGTTGTAAAAGCTAACTCGGGGTGTGCCTTTAAGTTAGTGGATTTCATAGTTATAATATAATAGAATTTAACTGGGATTATAATAAAGGATTGGATAAAAAGTTATGTTGGACAGAGGTGGTTTAAAACTGAACCCTGTTCCAAGTAAATTAGAAAGGTTTGATTAGTTTAATTGGCTGATAATTAAAGGTAAGGTTTTGGAAAAAAAGGGGACGTAAGTCTAATGTTGACAACAATAACTTCAATCACGAGTTAACCCGAGGATAATAAAGCTAACTTTGTGTCTAATATGGAGTCTGATGACAAGCTGATTAACTGTTGCTGAATATTCATACCTTAAAAAAAGTAGAGTAATGTAGAGATTTTTGTTTAGAAAATGTGTATAGTAATCGTTATGTGTATGCTGTATGTCCACTATACTAATCTTAAATACTCTACAGTAATACACAATATCCGCAGAACTAGGCTTAAATACGCTACTGTATGAAATACACAATGATCAAAACCAATGAATCAAGAAAGTGCACAGTTTCGAATAAATCACAACATTTATAGAACAATTATTACAATCATTTCACCTTCCCCTTTCCCGTTCGTGCCCAAAGGCACTTTGGGCAGATGAAATAGAGTTAATCTGTTTCGATAACCGCGGTATACAGATAGATATTGTGGTCAGCACTATGCCCAGTTGCCTTTGTTTCTATAACGTTAGTGAAGTACTTATCAGAGCTGGGTTTACACTGGTACGTCATACAGACTCGGGATCCGAACTCAAGGCTTTTGGGTAAAGAGTCGTGAGCTCTACCATCCGACCACACCGTCACATCTAAGCATTTATTAAACCAATACCACAAACATTATATGTTAATAAACCGGGAGTGATCTCCCCTAAACTTTCTCGAATATTCTAATATAACACTACGTGGGATGTCAACTCGGAATATAGACATGATTTTTGTTTACTTAAACTTTTAAAAATAGAATAAAATCTAGTAGAAAAAAAAATTGCGCACCAAGCGAGCACCAAAACCAAATGTGCGTAATAGTGCGCAATATTATTAGTACTTTATAAATTTACATGCGTTTTTTGAGAAATCGGAAATAGCGTAAATTAGTACTTCCGGTCAACGGAAATTACTCAAAATTTGATAGAAGGTAGAAAATTAGATCTTTTACTTACATGTGAAATTTCATTTATCTATCTGAATTAGTACTCAAGTTATAGGCTTTTGAAAAATTCAAAGTAGGAAAAGTACCACTTCCGGTTATCGGAAATCGCTCAAAAGTTGATACGGATCTACGATTTTGATATAATACTTATATATAAAATTTCATCAACCTAGCTGTAACGGTACTCAAGTAATCGTGTTTACACACAGACAGACACACAGACACACAGACACACACACACACACACACACAGACATACGGACAAGATTGCAAAATTATTTTTTTCCGTATCAGTGAGGTGTAAAACGTCGAGATTTGTAAAAATCTCGATTTTTTTTTTTGCACGATTACAATACTTTCTCTATACTACGTATATACGAGAAAGTAAAAATGTTAAATCTGATATCTATAAGAATGTATGGATCTAGCGCAGGGTCTCCAAACTTTTCAGTCCGAGGGCCGCATTAAGTATCAAATTTCAGTTGGGGGGTTAGTTTCTTCCAGGCAAATCTTTGATTCTTCTGAGCGAAGTTCCTCAGCCATCACCAATAAACGTTTTTTTTTCTTGGACAAAAAGATCTCCGCGGGCCGGATAAGAGGACCTCGCGGGCTGCAGTTTGGAGACCCCTGATCTAGCGCTACACAAGCTGAAGTCAATGTTCGTCTTATAGCAGAATGTGAATGTCATGATATCCTGTACTCGGTTTGTAGGGAACCTCACTCTTTTATTCATGACTCAGAGACTTGACTGAATAATAATTATATTGCATTTATAAAAACAGGGCCTTAATCAATTATCTAATTAATTTGTAATTATAATTTTTATTGTTGTGTTGATTCAATATTTTATCTAATACTAATTAGCAGTTTTGTAGTTCCTAAGAAGTTTTACGCGATGACCTTCACCCCACGGCCATTCTTCACGTGAATTGTAATCTGGACGTAAACGGTCAATGATAGCAACAAACAGTATTGAACAATCATCGGATTGACCTTTAACCTCGAATACAATACTTGAACTTTAGCAGACGTGAAATCGTCTGCCTTATCCACCAAATCCCACCTGCCTCAAGCTAAACTATTAATAAACCACAGTTTGAATTCGATTCTTGTTATTGCACGTGGACTAAATCACATATATCAATCGGATTTTTATTTTTCAACCAAACTCAAAAGAATAGCAGCAGTTTTTCTGTATTGACGTCATGATTTGTATTTTATTTCTTCCAAATTTATCTTGCATTTTGTTACAGGATGGAGAAAAATCTGGTCAGAAATCCGGAAAAATATCCGGACATGAATGAAAGACGAAAAAAAAAAACTTCTGAAAGTGAATCAAATTTTTCCCGACTGCCGTTGGGGGAGCAGACTGAAAGAGTTAAAATAGATCCGGGTGCTTTAATAATTCATGTTTTTTATGCACAGAGTTTTCATGGGCTATACCTGGGGTTTTAAAATAATTTTTTGCAATATGATTACATGTCGTTTAAATTTGATGATAGTTTTTGAGGGTGATATTTTAAACGTGGTTTTAAAGGCACAAAGACATATAGAGTAGAGTGTATTAACGTTAGTACTTATAAGACTGCATGCTAATAAAGATGGATCTAAAAACTTAATAGACGCAGAAAAACAAGACGTTTATGTTAAGTATTTTGAGGATAATGAAACAGAGAGTGAGAAAGACAGGTGTGAGAGAGAAAGAGAAAGAGAGAAAGGGGAGAGAGAGAATGTGTGTATGTGTAGTCTAGTAACATCGTCCACAATAGGATACAATTTCTATAATTAACAATTTATTTTTGTGTTTAGTTACCCACTATCTTTGTACATTTGTAAGGAGAAAGTGTTGCATTTTAGTAGACTTACAAGCTTATACGTGAAGTTTTTCATACTATAATTTGAAAATTTAGAGAAAACTATATTGAAATAAAATTATGATTTAATTTTAGATATTTTAGCTGTAAGTTGTTTGGAGTTACAAGTCTAGACGTATGTTTTCGTAATGTAGTAGGTGTAAAAATATTTGGACTAAGATAATTTCATTTTATATGACGTATGTTATAAATTGAATCATATGCTGTTAATATTTTCCCGTTTCGAAAATTTTGAGTAAACTATATTGCAAGAAACTTATAATTTATATTTAGGTGTTTTAGTTGGAAGCTTATTTTGACTGCTAAAGTTAGAAGTGTGTTTTATTGCTGTAGATATAGCCGAGATTAGCGCTAATCTGAGCGGTTGCACTCTTTAAAGCACACGTAGACCACGTGACGGTGTGCTAAAGTAATCTTGTCACGTGATTCGTCTAAATATTCCCGCCCAGCAGACGACTCAAATGATTCTACAGATCGAGGTAAATCAGCAAGGAAATGGTAAGAATTTCTTCCCACTCCCAAAATAGACGGAATGGTTTTGATATCTTCTTCTTCTTCAACATTTTTTTTATGTTTTCATCATGCGAATAAAATTTAAAACTTCATGGTGAAAAACATGCACGAAAATTGGGAATTTAAAAATAAAACGAAACGAAAGATAAATGATCGTGAAAGTTAGGACTTTACACTAAAAACAATTTGTGATTTTGGTAATATATTGCATTCTATTATATGACTGCTGCTAATCTCAAGTTCCCTTTTCGAACCTGACGGTCCATGGGGCAAGTGAAGTAGAGTTCACCTGTTTCTGAGACCTAGGTATATGCAGGGATAGTGTGGTCAGCCACACTTACTTTCCCTAATGTGAGCTAGGTACCCATCAGAGCTGGATCAACTCTTGTGTCGTTCTATTTATTTGAACCCGGATTCGAACTTGTGAGTTTTAGGTTAGCAGACTAGCGCTCTACCACTACTCCACGCCGTGCCAGTATGATCACTAAAGAAATATTAACCTTTGGAAATCGTATTAAACCAAAATGTGGACGAATTTTCTACATATTATATCGTTTTGCTTACACGTAAAATTATTAAATTTAAAAAAAAAATAGGTTATCCCCCTTTTGAGAGTTATCTTAATTTGAACTTTAAATTTATTTTAGAAAATTCTGGAAGAACCAAGAAGATAACATCAACATTTTTTTTTGAAGATTTTTACGTAACTCAAAATTTGTGTGTTCAAAACTGTGAAGATATTTTACAAACCGTGCTTACGATTAACTTAGTTAAAAGTAATTTGGATGCTATTTTTAAATTTAACGTAATGTCAAGATATTTAATTTAAAAAAAAAGTTCTCAGTAAAGCTTAAATAAAATGTTGAAAATTGGTTAAAGGTTAACTTATTTAAACTAAGAACATTGCTGTTGAAGACAAAAATTAAAAGTAAAAAAATTCTCCGTAATGCCTAAATGAAAAGTTTAAAATTGGTTAAAGGTTAACTTATTTTAACTGAGAACATTGCTCTTGAAGACAAAAAATAAAAGTTAAGAAAATTAAATGATTGGAGGAATGAGAAACCTAAGGACAATCTGGAATAGATGATTAATGGAAGTCTGTATAGGGGGAAATTAAGGGTGAGGGTTGGAAGGGTAGGGTGGGGGTTAATTAATTATTTTTTAACATGAAATGAAAAAGACAAATGAATAACAGTACAGGTTACAGCCACCAAGCTGTCGTAGGAAATATTTGGGATAAAATACATTTGACGAACAGCCACCCTACACCCTTCCCTCCCTCACCAGAACATAAAATCAATTGACAACCCGCGTCAAGAATGTTGGTCCACTCTATCACTTGTGTGACCATTTTTTTCCTGACGTTTTAGACGATCGACAAATCCATTTTTTGGTCAAACTTTCATCTACTTTCTCTTCTTTATAACCAATATATATAACCGAACTCACATCAACAATGTTTTTACTAGGAAAAATTAAACGATACAGATATTATAAAAAATATAACTTCCATATACCCATAAATAAGTTATCGGAAAAGAACAATATTTTGCTACTTAGCATACAATGTAAACTAGGACACGTATCAACAAATGCAACATAGAAAAATGACATGACATATAAAACGACAAGAGAATATGATGCGATAAACATGGCTATGTTATCCGGGGATTAAATCAAGAACTATGCACTAAACAAAACACCACACATACAGAGCAATAAAACAAAACACACACTTTGGCTATAAAATCGCAACAACGAAATTCTTGTTTTTATATCGATTACTTCAACGAGGATCCATATATGACGATTTAAATAAAAAAAGAAATATCGATACATCGTTCTGCATAAAAAACGAATCGATACCACAGGCAATCAAGTTAGATTATTTGTAATCGATTAATTATTGAAAACGCGTGACAAAGAGTCGCTGAATGAGAAAACTAATTAAAAGTAACCTTGGGCCGGTTGTGTGATTTGGCTGTTGCGGACACTTTGGCGAAAGGTGACAAGAAAATATAGAAAGCGGTGAGTGATTGCAGACCTCAAACTGTCGCAAGAAACACCTTTCTTTTAGGCCCATCTTTAGAGTAACGACGTCCTTCTTACAAGGGCATTAACTCCGTCATTTACTGGTCGATTTGTAAACATAAAATTGTGTGGGGGAAATTACTTTGAACGTGCTTTTAGGGGTTAAGGTGATACATTCGGGTGCAATCATTTACACAAATCATGTAATCAAAGGAACTCTTATAGCCAAACGTTACAATCTGCTGTACATCCATATATATATATATATATATATATATATATATATATATATATATATATATATATATATATATGTGTGTGTGTGTGTGTTTGTGTGTATGTGTGTATGTTGAATATAGATACATTTTTATTTACTTCTCTATATAGATTTTTACAAATATTTATTTATTTAGAAAGAGATAGAGAGGTGATTTAGGATATATGATATATAGGTCTAAATAAAGGTTATATTTTATATTATCATACTGTATTTAGGTCTAAACATTCAAGAACTACACAACTGTCAAAGTTAAACTTAACAATTTCTTTAAAAATTGTGTTATTTTACATCAAATATAGTACTGTTAGTACTTTTTTTAAATAATGAAGTTTAAAATCTTAGTCTACGTTTTTGCATCCGTTGTAAGAAGAATAGATATCAATAACGAATAATTAAGTTAACAAAAGTTATTATAAAAATGCATGTATTTGAAGTAGGAAGTGTAAGGAGATTGCAAGTGTTTGCAAGTAGGAAGAATACGCATACCGAAATTATCAAACTCAAATTGGTGCTCTACTAAACTAAAGTGATCAAAAGTAGAAAAAAAAATATCATACTCATGTTTCAGTTGCCGCTAGTCCAGAATAAATCACCATCAGTACTCCACTCATTGCACTACTCCGACAACACAGCGAGTTCTTTCCCTTTCCCCGTCGTGTTTTGTTTTGGTTAACTCCCTTTACTTTTCCATTGGCAAGGCCTGGCAAAATGGGGCAACAAGTGGCGTGTCTGGGCGGCAGGAAATGACGACACACGTCTGATCACAAGTCGCGCGCTTCTTCACGGCAGACAGGACTTGTCTTGCAGGATTACGTCATAGTCTGCTATACTTCATCATTACGTCACAACAATTTAAATATTTTTTACCAGATTTTGAATTTCGTTTCGTTTTTGAAGTACATTTCTTTTGATTAATTTTTTGTTTTTGTTCTTCGAACCGAAAATTTCACTTTTAATTAACTCTAAAATGTTAATTACTGTAGAAGATTAAACCTAGACCGTAATTAACAGAACATAAATTATCTCATATTCTAATTAGAACAGGATTGATTCAATTAAAACACGCTGCACACAGCACAGTAATTAAACCTTCAAAGTTATAGACTACTGTAAACATTAAGTTTAAATAGTACAGATAGAAACATCTTTAACGAAGAATACACGTAAAACAAATGGTTTATCTTTATACACAATGGAGTATCGTTCGGAAATATAATATTATACACTTAATTAAGCCAAAGTTTTAAAAAAAATGGTTTAACTTTATACACAAGGTATATATTATACACTTAGATAAGCCTAATTTTCTACTAATTATTTTTGCCAGTCTTTGCAGAATACACAATCAAATCCCCAATCATTTTTTTTTCAGCTCATGGAAATTCGTTCTAATGGATTGGTGATCTCGCTAATTTTAAAGTAACGTTATAGATGATGGGTAATTTTTAATTTTGCTCGTTTAAACGCTTTTAATAAAAATAAAGAACGGAAAACTTTCACACAAAAACGGTTTTAAGAATCTTTAAGTGAGTTGCAATGTAGTAAATAGTATGGGCGTATCCGAACATTTACCAACTATGATCGTATACATTGATGCAATGATACATGTTTTCTTTGATACATTTATTGGGTATTCCCGTAAAGTTGCTTGAAATGATCCACTCAGGTTAAAGACTAATACAGAAAATTACGGCATTTCAGTACATTTGGTTTATACGTCCACAATAGCGTCAATATGATAACTATAACCATAACTATAAGAATAACTATAAGAATAACTATAACCTTAACTATAACCATAACTTTAACTTTCTCTGACTTAAACTCAAAGATAAGGGCTCAAACTTCAGAGGTAAACTTATGGGTATATTAGCGATTGAGAAGTAAGGTAATTAATGAATAATTACAATATAATCAACTGACAATAAACTGTTTTATAAAACGATGTCGTCGTAAAAATTTAACAAGTCTGAATAATTGTGTTGAGAATGAAAATAATATGTCAACAGCCTCGCTTTACTCAAAGGTTGACTTAATTCTTAACTCAATCTACACCAGATTATGTTGAGTGTTTTTTTAATCACGGATACTAAAGACGCTCCACTCAATCTAGTACACTATATTATGTTTAGAGTTTAAAATCACGGATACTAAAGACTATTCAGTCTACTACAACAGATTATGTTCAGAGTTTAAAATCACGGATACTAAAGACAATTCAGTCCACTACACCAGATTATGTTTACAGTTTAAAATCACGGATACTAAAGACATAATTTCAAAACTTTACACGTGTACTCTACAATCAACCAACGTCTATCAATAGCCAACACTTTTTTGTATACTTAACCTAATTATCTAATTATCAATCACATAATAGAAATAATTGTAAACTCTAACTCTCTACTAATCCTAATCCAGTAGTATGTTCAGCCGTAAAGAATAACACAAAACTAACCAAACGACGAGCTGAATTGAAATGGTAATTCCTGAACAGAACAGCAGTACTGAATTGTTAATGACGGCCACCGTTAAGCTAATCACCTGATTCAGACAACTGGCCTTGTAGCTTAGTTAGGATAGTCAAGACATAAGATTTTAAAAATGTAACACCCTAAATGTAACTGAAATTAAAAGAAATAGAAAAGGAAATAGATACTTGAATTGCTGAACGAAATTAGCTTTTGATTTATTCAAAAGTCGACCCCTTCCTCACAAAAAACGCCCATTAAAATAAATCAATAAAATTTTAGAATTTTAAAATTTAACAAAAAAAAAAGCACAACTCCTAATTGAACACATAGGGTAACGCGTAGAAAACCGCCATGTGAATTATTCACAACTGAATGTTTAGTTTTCATTCGGTGCGGTCCACACCTTTAGCTGCGGAGGTTTTCGATACGTAAATCCGGTTCAAACGAGCGACCTGCAATTTGGATGCGATAACATGGCTGTTTGCGTTGGGGCGTGAGTCTAGGTGGTGGGATGGGCCAGGGAAAACTTGACCCCCGGGGAGGGGTCTCCTGCCAGCCGGTACCTTGGCCGGCTTCTGGAGTCACGTGACAAGGGTGGAGAAGTTTAATTTAGGGGATGGGGAAATGGCATAACATTGACAGTTTACAATTAGAATTAAACGTCAGCTAAAGTTCAACTTTTTTCTTCCCTACGTAAGATTTTTTTTTTAAGCAAAAAATCCTAAAAAAAAAAAAAAAAAAAAAACAGAAAAACTACAAAAAGGCTGCGAGTTGGGTTGAGGCGAAGACTTATTTATGTTTTGAGTTAAGTATTGATATCTGCGTAAAAAATGTATGTTTCGGATTTGTCATCGTCGTTTCTTTGTCTGCAGATTAACATAAAATTAGCGACTACTAATTTAGTATTGATTGGCCGGACTGATTAATCCCCTTCATCAAATTTATCCGAACTTAAAAAAATCAACTTTGTCACAACATTTTTATGAGAAACACGCCATACAATAAGGTTTGATGGTATGATAATTAGATATGGTATAAAAATTCGTGTAGTAAACGATCAGGTGGCAATAAATTAGTGTGCTTGCCGTTATGATTTCAACTTGTTGATGACGTAATATGTATGAGTCAATATCGAGTTACTCATCTTGAGTCATTTCTGTGGCCATTATCATTAAATAGGCTACTTTGTATCGTATTCATATTATATATATATATATATATATATATATATATATATATATATATATATATATATATATATATATATATATATATATAAACACACATCCACATTTCGACATGCCGGTATTGCCCATGGCACATGCAGGCAATTAAAAGTTTGGCCCCATTTCTCCAGTTGCCGGGGTGGCCACTTCAGTCTGACACTTAAAACAACTGCTGGTGTGCCAGCCTGGCAATCTTTATCACAACCGCGGCAACTGGAGAACCCTGGCAAGTTCACCGCGCACTAAGTGAATATTGATTTTTGCCGATCTTAATGATTATCTTGTACAACTTCCGGTCAGAAGCTGGAATGCAGTAGTTCCAGAAAAAAAATTTCACACACATTTTTAAAAATAGTCTTTAAAAAAGAACTAATTAAAAAAAATATAAAAACATCGAAAATGCTGTATTTTAAGCTGAAACACTAATCGCACATTTCTTCCACGGCCTATAACTTCAACAAAACAGTGTAAGAAAAGAAACGTTGTTGTAATACATTAAATCTAAAAAATTAAGAACCGAAATTTTTGAAACTCAAGCTGTAAAGCATGGTTTCCATAATATTGTACTCACGCAACTTTATTAAAGAATATATTTCTTTACATACTCACCACAATAAACTCAAAAACAAAATGTGCTTCCATAAAAAAATCTACAAAGTCACAAAAAAAAAATAACCAAAAAAACAACCAACTATAATACAGGAAAGATTCCCAAAGTATATTCCTCACAAAAACCGGAAGTAGAATACTCAACGAAACATTCCTTTTCCGGCACACTACACGCGTACCCTCCATCAGGCTTAAGTTACACGTTAGTTAACCGGCACGACTAACTTAACCAGGGGGCGCAGTCTGCCGGGTCCGGCTCTGTGGGTTACAATATGCTCAGTCTGACTCACCTACGGGAGTGGTAGCGGTCGTTCCAGGTGTTGGGTTTCCCGATTCTATTTATAGCTCAATCACACGGTGCTATTTCTGGAGAATATTTCTCGATTAAATCAAACTGGGATATAGTTAGAATGTGTAGGCATGTCTAGACTGCTTTAGTTTACAGTAGTTTACACGAATAGTTTATTTATATATCCTCGCTCAGTACCGAAATTAAAAAAAAAATAAACGATTTATTATCATCAGAAAAAATTTCGAAAAATAAAAATCATTCGAATGTATTTGTTATCCTTAGAAACTAGACCAATAATGTTTAGTTAAAATCTAATCTTTGACGTGTAAAACAGTAACATTCATTTTACGGTATTTAGATAACTTGATCAAGTTAAACGAGGTTTTTCAAAACAGAATATTACACGTTTAAAAAAAAAACGTATCTTATAAACAAACTAAAATAAACTCTACATAAAATCTAGTTTGTAGATTTAAAAAAAAAGAGCTATTTCTAAAAAAACAAAAATTCTAATTATAACAGTAAGTTTAGGAAACGACGTTGTATAAAAGTCTATGTTTATAAAGTACACTTTTCAATTGTTCCGTATAATTTCGAAAAACAGAACCACACACAGTTCACACCGGCTTCATGGGGTATCCGGACCGGTATAACGGCAACACCAACAAACAAACCAAAGGATATGTGGCAGACGACACCATCCCTCCTCGCGTGGAAATCGTATTATACTTCCACGCATGATTGATTACACGCGCGCACGCTAAACGTCTTTTGTTTTGAGGTGTGAGCGCTCGGTGCCTAGTACAGGACGAAACGCACGTGTAAACGCCGTGCTTAGAGAGTATGTTAAATGGAGTGTTTTGTGGTTGTTTTAGTGGATCGTTCGGGCAGGTTCATCTGGCCTTATGACGACATACGCGTTAAACGTTATGACAACATACGCGTTAAACGTTAAACTGGAAACATACGCGGAGAACGAGAACCGTGACGTAGGCGGTTGGAGAGTTTTATGAAATGTGTTGATTATTTTTTTTGACCTTGAGATTAATATTTTGTCTGGCTATTTTTTTTTTAATTTAAGAGTAGTGTCCCTTTATTAAATATGAATTTGTTGCTGATCACAATTGCACTTTTGTTTTGAAAAGATTTTTTTTTTAAATACTTTAAAACTTTAACAAAAAGATGTATTAAAATCCTGTTAATATTTATAGCCTATATATCAGTGTGATTGTACTGAAAGTACATTTAAAAATTACTGTAAATAAAAGAAATAAGCTTCTAAAAAAAAATATTAGACTTTAAAAAATTTTGAGAACGCTATCACCTAGATCTACATATCAAGTCTATACACGATAAACGGAAAATATAATTTCTAACTGAAGTAATCAGCAAACGTTATACAATTCAAGGTTATTTCAAAATTATTTTTTAACTTAACACGCCTAGAAAATATTTTAAAAATTAAAGAGTTTTCGACATATTGTAAAATAAAATAATTCAGTCCCATCTAGAACGAGAGAAATGATTATGAAAACTTCAAGCCAATAACCTAGAGTATTATCAGCATGATATGCGTGGCTTAAAATGACATCACTTCCGTTTTTTTTTATTTAAGCACGTGTCTACATTTCCCCCGAGAATCTTGAGCAGACGATGGCTCTTAATACTACGTCACAATAAAGAAATTCGATAAGTGCTTGCCCTCCTAGCTCCTCCGGGGCCGGGGTTTGAGTAAGTTGGCGGACACGAGCAAGATGCGGGCGTATTTATTTTCAGATGGTCGCGGGACGGTGGCCGGGGGACGGGCGAGACCGGCTATTTGAGACCGATTCGGTCTTCGGCGGTCTGACGAAGCGGGGGTCTTTGATCAGCAGTGATTGGTTCTAGTCCTAACCGACAGCCATGCTGAGGCAACGCCTCGCTCGTTTCTATGGTAATACCAGCTAATCGTGCCGCACCCCGTTTTTACTTTTAAAAAAAAAATTCTGCTAAACCTAAATAGACGAACATTTTTTTCCTTGAAACACCCACTCTTTTCAAGTTATTACATTCTTTAAGAAAATCCAAACTAAAAAAAAAAAATAAAAAAAAAAAAAATCCCCGAAAAAAAAAAATCCCCGAAAAAAAAAAGACAATCTCTAGAACCACATCTAAATTTCGGGTTCCTTCAAATGTCCTGATTCCCTTCATAAACGTCTTTGATGAGTCCAAATCCCCAGTGCTCACCCCCCCCCACTCCCACTTCCGGTCCCGCCGCTGTGGTTTACTCTGGGATCGATTAGAAATGGAGGGGATGTGAGGGGAGTTAACTCTCTTTTCTTCGCTTCACTCCCCTTTGATGTTCCAGGTCACTAACTCGGTTAGTCTCGCTAGTGACTTGACCAGTACGGTGTCTTACTGATAGTCTGTGGTAGTCTGTCTCAGTGGAGGTCTGTCTGTGGAAGTCTGTCTCAGTGTATATCTGTCTTGATGATAGTCTATTGAAGTCTGTCTTAGTGTAAATCTGTTTCTGGAATTGTTTCTTACTGATAGTCTGTGGAAATCTGTCTTAGTGAAAGTCTGTGAAAGTCTGTCTTAGAATTCTGGAAGTCTGTCTATATAATGTTGATAGCGCAGACACTCTACATGCCGCTAACCATAAAAAAAATCAGCAATACAACTTAAAACAAAATGCTGGATGATATTGTTTGTTTGTGCATGCGTGGATGTTAGTGTGCGTGTGTGTTTGCTTGAACGTGTGTGTGCTTTTGTTTACGTGCGTGTGCTTTTGTTTGTTTTGTGTGAGTGTGCGTGCGTATACACGTGTGTTTGTGTTTGTTTACTTGTGTGTGGATGTTTGTGTACGTGTGTTCGTGTTTGTTTGTTTGTGCGTGCCTGAATGTTCGTGTGCGTGTGTATGTGTTTGTTTGCTCGTGTGTGAATGTTCGTGTAGGCGTGTGCTTGTTTTTTTTGTGTGTGAGTGTGCGTGTTCCTAGAAAATGAGAGCTCTAATCTCACAGAAAAACGTTCAAATGTTGAAGACATTTCTTGCTTTGTGTTTGCCATGAAACGATTCTAAACTATCTCAGCGGATGTTTATAGGATCCCCACCCCCAACCCCACTCCGTTTCCCCTGACCCCCTTTTCAAAAGACACTCATACACAACCGGCTTTTGTTTACTAAAATAAAAATAAATAAATAAAAAACAAAACAAAAGTAAGGTCAACATATAGAACAAAAAAAAATCACTTCCGGCTTACATCTAATGGGACGGCCTATAACAGCGGAGGTCCGCGATTTGAGCAGATCCATTATTAACCCACGATAATCCAAAAGGTTTTATACACGGCGCTGAGCATTATGGGGGAAATCCCGGTAGCTGAATAGCCAGATGTAGGAGGGGGGAGGGGGGGGGGGGGAGAACGATTCTAAGAATTTATGTCTATCATGCGGCATCAATATTGAATGCCAACCCCCATCTCTCCAATGTTATTTAGTTTTATGGTCAAATATTGATTAACGGTACTTTGATAGCAAACGAGTATCTATGTAAACATAAATTATTTTCAAAATAAAACTTTTGACGTTAAAGAACTAAAAAAAAGTGTTATGCCGAAATTTATTTGAAACAAATATCGGAGTATATGTATGTGTACGCTTCATAATTTAGATTAACATTTTCTTTGAAAATTGCACAGCATACATTGTGTGTGTGTGTGGATTTGTTGGGGGTTTAAGTTAAAAAATAAAAAACATGTAGCCCTCCCCCCCCCCCCCCTTCTACTCAAACGTGTAATCAGACAACATTTAGTTAATAGTTTGAATTGTTTACCGTATAAAACCTTTGATGAAAACGTCAGTGTTTGTTTTTTATTTTGATGTTTATGCGAAGTGTAAGCGAAAAAAAAATATGTTTCGGTTGTATGCGCTTCAAAAGAGAATATTTGTGTAGTTCACATACTTCACACCTGTAGGTCAACATATTGGACTGGTACAGCTGTATGCGTATGTGCTGTACCGGTACGACAACATATTTAGTCTTTGTACCGTTATAAACAAAATATTATCTATTATGTACAAATATATACTGTGCCGATACAAAAAATGCACCTCGCCGGTACAAATATATTATACTGCGCCGGTACAAATGTGCACTCTGTCGGTACACATATGCACTGTACCGGTACAAAAATGCACCTCGCCGGTACTGATATACACTGCGCTGGTACAAATATACACTGCGCCGGTACAAATATACACTGCGCCGGTACAAATATACACTGTGCCGGTACAAATATACACTGTGCCGGTACAAATGTGCACTGTGCCGGTACTAATATGCACTCCGCTAATACAACCGCATTGCTTTCTTCTATTCTGTTAAAAACCAATCTGGACAGGTACAATTTTTGCTATACCGGTACAACTGTTACTTTCTTCGCTGTGCTGGTACACACATTAAATATCTCACCTGTAGGCCTACTAGTTAAAGAAAAGTGTAATACTATGAAGTGTGTAAGTGACTGTGTGTGAAAATATAGAAGGGAAAGAAATTGACTGATTTCATCGATTAGATAGTTCGGTCAGTACACGTTGATTAGCGTAGGTTAAAGAGGTTCGTGTAATACAAGTTGATTTGGGGAGCTTAGATAGGTTCAGGTAGCACGAATAGGTTGGCAGAGATTAGATAGGTTCAGGTAGCACGAATAGGTTGGCAGAGCTTAAATAGGTTCATGTAGCACGAATAGGTTGGCAGAGGTTAAATAGGTTCAGGTAGCACGAATAGGTTGGCAGAGGTTAGATAGGTTCAGGTAGCACGAATAGGTTGGCAGAGATTAGATAGGTTCAGCTAGCACGAATAGGTTGGCGGAGGTTAGATAGGTTCAGGTAGCACGAATAGGTTGGCAGAGGTTAGATAGGTTCAGCTAGCACGAATATGTTGGCAGAGGTTGGATTGGGTCAGATGGTGTACATTTGTTGGCGGAGCTTATGTTCAGAGAGTACAAACAGGTTGACATAGTTTAGATAGGTTCAGGTAATACCAATAGTTTGGCGAGGATTAGATGTGCGTTTTGTAGAAACTGGTAGGGAACGGCTTGGTCTAGCGTTAGAGCGGAGGCTAGCTAACCCGAAAGTTACAGTTTGGATCCCTCAAAGTTTGAGTTGTAGAATTGTAGACATTTGTGGGTGTGGATTGGTCTAGCGTTCGAGCGGAGGGCTGCTAATCCGAAAGTCTGAGTTTGGATCCCTGAAAGTTTGAGTTGCAGAAACAGGTAAGGGGCGGCTTGGTCTAGCGTTAGAACGGATTTTGCTAACCCGAAATGTATTTGATTCCGCGAAACATCACTACTATAGATGCACATAGTGGGATGTTTTCGTTACGGCGATCCGACTAAAAACTAGTCATCCAACAAATCACTAACCTTAGCCTAACCCTAAGATACATATTTGGACGATCAACATATTTGGTGTGTAAATACTGTACCTCCACGGCAACGTACCCATGTTTTAAAGAAAATATTTGTAAATTACCTCCCTTGACTGGGGTCGAACAAGGGGCAAGAACTCAGTACATGACACAGCTGCCAAGGGAGATAACACGGGCATCATAGGAAATGTTGGCGTGACATTCTTGACGCGAGTTCGATACCTCGCTGGTATGAGGATGGTTGCTAATTAACAAACTGCACGTAGTTAGTGGCAGTGCTGGTAGGCCGGATATGTTGACGTGAAAGAGCCAGGGTTCGATTCCGTGCTGTTTACAGGAGAACGAGGAGTAAGAAAACAGCTGTTGAACAGCTGTTGGACAGCTGATGAACAGCTGATGAACACAGAAACGTGTTGAGAAAAGCCAGACAACAAAGGCTGTCAAACGTGTATATCTCTCACACGAAGAAATTTTGAAAAAATAAATATGTTCACACTGTTTTTTATCCAACGCTGAAATTTTAACTTCAGAAACAACTGTAGAAAAATATATATGAAATTGTCTTTGATAAAAAAGGAATTTCTGCTTGATTGGAAGTTCGATCTACAAGTCATAAGTCATCCGAACATTGACATACATTTTTAGCTGTTCAGCTTTTCTTCTTCGTTTTTAATTCTAGTGTTGGAAGAGATTCCCTTCAAAACAATTAAGTATTACGTGTCAACTTGTTATGCGCCATTTAGGCCATTGATTCCGATTTCGGCCTGCTTTTCTTTTCTGGATTTGCATCCAGAGATAGGGCAGAAGATGGGGCAGTAGATGTAGATAGGGCAGAAGATGGGGCAGTAGATGTAGATAGGGCAGTAGATGTAGATAGGGCAGTAGATGTAGATAGGGCAGTAGATGTAGCAGATGAACACAGGGCAGAAGATGGGCAGAAGCTAAATATAGAGCAGGCGATTGGGCAGTAGATGACCAGAGTCAGCTCAAATGGTTCCTAACTTCGTGCGATTTAGTCTTCAACGTACCACAGTTCTACAAAGTGAAATAGTTACAAGATAGGTGATTTAGACAGCGATTATCGACATCGAAAATCTGCCAACTTTATTTGAAAGTGAGTTTAGAAAAAAATGGTGAAACGAAAGTCCACTACCCACACTCCACTGTAAGGAATCAGAAAAACACCATTTAAGGAGCAATAGGTTGCTAGAAAATAGTTCTACAGCACCATTACAATCTTATATTTTGTTTATGCATTATACATTATATATATACAATATAATATGTATATACATTTTATATTAATTTTCGTGTATAGTCATTATTTAAACCGTTATAGAAATGAAAACTATATAAATGACGTGGCACATATAATTCCCCCCCCCTCCTCGCTCCAAATCATCCAACCAGCTGTCACAATTAAGACGAACAAGCGACCATTGAAATGAGTTCACCCCACCCCTACATTACCTACAAACCAAACGATAATAAATATTTTATACAACGTCCTAATTTTAATCAACCCCACCCCACTCCCACACCCCCGCTTCACGCAGCTACACCGTCATACACCTGTGTGTATGACGTCATATTTTGTATGATCTTCCACAAGCGCATGCACACATATATAATATTCTGCACATGCGCAGGAAATGCTTAATTTAAAATCTTAGATTACGCCAAGCTGTAAAACATGCATCAATGTGTTTATAATAGACGTGAAAAATGTTTACCCTAGTTAAAAAATCTAGATCTAGTACGCTTTCAAACCAACATGCTTTATATTTAAATCAAACATTTAAAAAAATATTAAGTAACTATTTCATGAACTATTCCATTTTCTAGACATATACATTCGTAAATGTCATAACTCATTTACATCGGAGGCTCACAAATTGCTCACCATAATAAAAGCCCTCTTTAAATTTTAAACGACGAATCGTTTTGACAGGCAAACAGGAAGTTGGAGCCACGGTTTCTGGCCAGGGGATCGATACAACTTTCAGCCAGTTCTGGGAGGGTTTAAGGCAAGTCACTGCTGCTTCTTTCAACAGAGAAAAATGATTGGGTTCCTGGAGGATTTAAGTCAAGTGACTGCTACTTTATTTAAGTCAAGTGACTTCAACTTCAAAGTTGTCGACCACTTGAGGATTTAAGTCAAATGACTGATACTTCACAGCTTTCGATCGTTTGAAGATAGAAGTCAAGGGACTGCTACTTCACAGTTTCCGACCACTTGAGGATTTAAGTCAAATGACTGATACTTCACAGCTTTCGATCGTTTGAAGATTTAAGTCAAGTGACTTCAACTTCTCAGTTGTCGACCATTTGCGGATTAAAGTCAAGTGACTTCTTCTTCATAGTTTTCGACCATTTGAGGAATTAAGATAAGTGACTGCTACTTCACCGTTTAGACCATTCGAGGATTTAAGTCAAATGACTGATATTTCACATTTTTAGACCATTTGAGGAATCAAGTCATATGACTGATATTTCACATTTTTTTGGACCATTTAAGGATTTAAGTCAAGTAACTGCTATTTCACAGTTGTCGACCATTTGAGGAATTAAGTCAAGTGACTGCTACTTCACAAGTTTTTACCATTTGAGGCTTTAAGTCAAGTGACTTCAACTTCACAGTTGTCGACCGTTTAAGGATTTAAGTCAAGTGACTGCTACTTCACAATTTTTTACCATTCGATGATTTAAGTCAAGTGACTTCAACTTCACAGTTTTCGACCATTTGAGGATTTAAGTCAAATGACTGATATTTCACATTTTTGGACCATTTGAGGATTTAAGTCAAGTGAATGATACTTCACAGTTTTCGACTTTTTGAGGATTAAAGTCAAGTGACTGCTACTTCACCGTTTAGACAATTTGAGGAGTTAAAGTCAAATGACTGATATTTCACATTTTTGGACCATTTGAGGATTTAAGTCAAGTGAATGATACTTCACAGTTTTCGACTTTTTGAGGATTAAAGTCAAGTGACTGCTACTTCACCGTTTAGACAATTTGAGGAGTTAAAGTCAAATGACTGATACTTCACAGTTTTCGACTATTTGATGCTTAAGTCAAGTGACTGCTACTTCTTCCAACGGAGAAAAATGATTTAGAAAATTGATCAGGGAGTTGGGGTCTATCTGACGGTAAATGTAGCTTGGGGAATTAAAACTTTATCTATGATAAATATCTCTTCAAGGGGCTAAAACAATGTAGAAGGGAGACAACTCGGCGGTATTGATTCTTAAACAGATGTTTGAGTGATGAAAAGGGGAATCGATTTTTAAATCAGATGTTTTCCTTTGTAAGGCGGACATTAATGTTATCATGGTTGTATGGTAAGTTTTTTTAGGGGGGGGGGCTGGTGTGTGAAACACATATTGAGTGTAGAGTTGGGCATCTCGAAAAAGATATATATGTATATATATGGAAGGGTGGAGTGATAAGGGGATAAGGGAGGTCGATGGATCAGGTTGGGATAGGAAACTTGTTGAACATGAATTTGGGGGGTGATTTAGTATGGTAGAGATGTGGTTGGGCATGTTGTGAATAAGATACAGGATGGGGTGTTGGTGGATGGGGGTATTGGTGGATGGGGAAGTTGTGGATGGGGTAGTTGTGGATGGGGTAGTTGTAGATTGGGTAGTTGTAGATAGGATAGTGGTGATTGGGTATTGGTGGATGGGGTGTTGGTGGATGGGGTGCAGGTGGATGCGGTAGTTGTGTATGAGGTAGTTGTGGATTGGGTTTTGGTGGATGTGGTATTGGTGGATGGGGCGTTGGTGAATGGGGTGCAGGTGGATGCGATAGTTGTGTTTGAGGTAGTTGTGGATTGGGATATTGTTGGATGGGGTATTGGAGGCTGGGTGTCGGTGGATTGGGTATTGGTGGATACAACAGCGAAACGTGAGCGCTATAAATCTGTTGTAAACCATGAGACCAATAGCCTTGATGTATACGGTGGAGCATGTACATTTGGTGCTTGATGTTAGCGGGTGGTGGATACGGTCGTATAATACAAAAATAAATGGGATTGCCACTGTATAGTACTAATCTAACGTTAAAATACAACTAATCTTGTTTGTAAAAACTATCGCAGAGAAAGTCTAATGCCATTATACAGCTCCTTAATGTTTATATGGTAGAAAATAAAAGACTGACGAAGTTGATGAACAAAGGGAGGCAATATTGCAATGTTTCGCATAATTGGAGAGTGTCTTCCCTTTAGCGGAGTCTTATGCCTAAGTACATGCCTCAAGGTATAATCACGTTTCTAAAAATAGATCTATGCGGGAATAACCGATAACATGAGTGGTGAAATTTAGGGCAAAACTTAAGAGAGGAAAGAAGTTTCAATGAAATAATTGTCTATAGAGGGCCGGAATCGATTTCATCTTGACGACATTATAAAAAAGTGTAAGTTCTAATAAAATATAGTGTAGTTTACGATTAGGAGAATGCAAGAAAATAATATGTTTAATTTAAAAAAAAAATGCCTGATAAAATATGATTTAAAAGTCGATTTTTTGACCGATTTATTCTTATGTATGTGTCTGAGAATCATGATATAGTTTAGGAAAAATTAGATACTAAAAGTGAAAATTCGTTTTAAAATGGTAAAAAAATAAAAATTGAAGGAGCTATTTATAGAAAGTGTTGATAGCAAGTACAAAAAAAAGACTGATTCGTGCAGTCTACTTTCAACTTGTAATACGGTCTGTGTTTGCGGTCTCACTATGAATTATGGTTAGTATTCATGGTCTCCAGATGGTACATAAAAATGTGGTGCGTGTTAAACCTTCACAGAGGAACCAGACACGCCATCGCTCACACGGTTAGTCTATCCACGTCACGGCAGACAGGTCTAACTATGCACGTGTAGCTTCAGGTCTGTAACGGTAGTACTCACACTAAGTTAAGGTAAGTTCAAGTGGCAGCTAGTAGAGTTACCTTGCTTAACAAGAACTATGTATGTATGTATATAAATATATATATATATATATATATATATATATATATATATATATATATATATATATATATATATATATATATATATATATATATATATATATATATATATATATATTTATATATAGTATATATTTATCTATGCACACAAATACGTATTTGTGCGTATATGCTTTACATGAATATATATATATATATATATATATATATATATATATATATATATATATATATATATATATATATACTAGGCCTATATAATTTTGAAATTTAGATATACTAATGTATACATGCATGTAGTTATATATATATATATATATATATATATATATATATATATATATATATATATAATGATATACTAGTATAAGAAGTGAATACAGGCGCATATAAATACAGTTGTATATATTGATATGTATTTATCTGTGTATAAAAACACAAAATACAATGACTAGTTTTCTGTAAACCCAGTTAGACGCTCCCTTGAACTATCACCAATGTTGAATTAACGTGGATGTAAATTATCAACCTCCCTATCAACACGACTACAACATCAACCATAAATCTCCCTCGGATTGATCAAGCGGGCCCAAGTCAACTATCGATTTTTATTTTATTTATTTAAGACAAGTTAGTCGGGCTGGAGATCGATCGGTAATCCATCGATACACGTGCATCACTGACTAGCCTCGATCAGACATGTTTCGGACAAAGGCCTTCAACAGACAAACAGAAAAAAATATGTAATGGAAGTTGACGCGTGTATTGATATTTTAACTCTAGTTTATGTAAGCATGTCGGTAACGTTATTAAAGGAGGTAATAATAAAACACACCTCACTGCTACTTATACAATTAACAACAAAATTAGTGTCATGATTAACTTAACTAAGAATAGAACCAACAACTTAATTTAAAAAGCTGAACAAACACAATGTCAACAACTTGTCTGAAGTTACGAAATATTCCTCGAAGTTAATCACATATGTTGTCGATGACTTAAAATCCTCATTACCTAGCCAAGGTGAAATACATTACGTCATTCTAAACGGCCATTTAATTAAGATAGACATTAAAGAAATCTAATTAAAGTTAATTCGACAAGGTAAATGCCTTTGTAAATAGCCGTAAATTTTTTAATAAAAGTATTCAGTTCTTTGAATATTTAATGAAAGTGAACCCTACTTAAAATTGACGTGTTCAGTAAATTCACTAAAACCTACGTGATTACTTTAGATCAGAAAATAACATTCAAATTTTTTTTTACTGTATTAGTCTTTTCAAGCATCCCTCAACAAATTTACCATCAGAATGAATATATTTATCCTCACAATATAACACAGGTTCGACTCCTATCTAATCTCATCCGCGAAAAGAAAAATAGAAAAGATAAAAACACAACTAACAATTATCCGAATAAATCTTCAACGAAAGTCCTATAATCCAAGCACGATTCAAACACCAGCTCTGCTTGTAGTGTTGGGTTATCTCCCCTGCCTGCCGATGACTCGCAAGCCCAACCTACCGGCGTTCTGCATTCGTCTACGTCTCGCGTTAGTCTGAATCAGTGATAGACTAGAGCGCTCTTACCTTTAAATATACTCGGGCGGATTCCCTATAACCTTTCACAAACAAATAAAAAAAAAAGAAAAGAAGGAAGGGGGGGGGAGTAGGAGCCTGTATCAGGTCGAAGATAGAACAGGTTAGTTTTCTGTCTGTAAAGTTGGGGTGAGCAATATTGGAAAGTCGCGTGCATTTCGCTGCAGCGCATGAGCCGAGCCCTAACCTTGCCTTTTCCTCAATACACCACAACCTCCCCCTCTTAGGTTTGTTGTGGCAGTGAGTAGAAGGTGCGCGTCCACTCCGGGGTAACTTTATTACATTTTCCGGTAAATGGATTAGTCGTGGGGACATTGTGCTCGGAGGGTGTCGCTTGGGGGTGGTGGTAGGTGGGGGAGGTGTGAGTGGGTTAGATGTGTGCTGTGTGGCGTGATATGGATTTGTGGTAGTGAGGGTGTTAAATGTGGGATGTTTGGAGTGATATAGAAATGTGGGAGTAAGGGGGTGGTGGTAGTGTGGGAGGTGTGAGGGTGTTAGATGTGTGCTGTTTGGTGTAATATGACAATGTGAATGAAAGTGAGGCTTCGTGCTGAGTGCGGAAGGGGAGGAGGGGTTTGGAGGGTGGTTGGAAGGACCAGCCACAATTATTTGAAGAGTATAACTTACTACAGGAAATAGTGTACACTGATTTGAGGATTAAACTGTAGGAACCAGCATCCATGTTTTTAAATTTCAGATAAGAGTTAAAACAGCATGTACAATTTCAAGTAGTCTACACCGGACCATAGTTATGCTATCGTATATATATATATATATATATATATAAATATATATATATATATATATATATATATATATATATATATATATATATATATATAACGAAAACTTTGGTCCTTAAAGAAATAGCTTTATCGTATATATAAAACTAGCACACTCGTTTATATAAAACTAGTACTAACGTGTATATAGAACTAAAACTATCTTCTATATAGAGCTAACACTATCTTCTATATTATCGTCTTTTTAGAACTAATACTATCGTATATATAGAACTAACCCTATCGTGTATATAGAACTAATACTATCGTCTATATAGAGCTAACACTATGGTAGACACAAGATGCTATATAATGTTCAGTCACATACGTCGATCAGGCCCACTAACTCGACGCCCATAAAGTGCCATTATCTGTTAGACAAATGGTCAATAAGAAAGAGTCAAAGTCGGTCAGCTGTCTAGACATTAGATGTGTGTGTGTGAGTGTGTGTGTATCAATGTGAGTGAGTGTATCTGAGTATATGTGTGTGTGTGTTTATATATATTTCTGAAACAAATACGCTTAGAGAAAGACATTTGAAATTTTATCATAGTAAATTGAGAAGATTAATTTGTACTGTGCTAAACAGTGCATCTGATGTTATTTTTAAAGAAGAAAAAAATGAAGGTCGTTTTTACTTCTTTAAACTTTTAAAAGAACGTACGCTGAATTGCTTGTTATTAACAAATTCTCCATTATTTAAATTTCAGAAGCTTGATTATTTTTTTTCTTTGTTCAAAATTGTTATGCACCATATATATATATATATATATATATATATATATATATATATATATATATATATATATATATAACACCGTATTCGTAATCCTAACATTAAGGATTAGGCTTAAGTGGAGAAATATAGAGGCGGGGTGGGGGGGTGGGGGGGGGGGAGGGGAAACGGTTAATATATAGAGGAGTAAATGTCTGAGTTAATTGACCTGGGAGTTATTTATAGACCTATATTGACGTTCGTGTTAGATACACTTTTAAACTTTCAACTTTTTCAATCCTTATGTGTGTGAAAAAAAAGTTTCCTCGGGTGTAAATTCCCCCCCACCCTCCCCCCTTCTCAGAACCTTTCCTACGCCACAGGATATTGGGCAATGCAAAACACAAACTACAGAGGAAAAGGATCCTCTAAAGGGAGATAAGTCGATTAAAAATATCGTTTTACCAAAAACAAACCCTAAAAAATTCGAAATTGAATTTTTTTTTAAAATAACACCTTGCTAAGATCTAGGAAAAAAAATATATATCTGGTATGTATAACTGCTCACCTGTATTTCACCACCCCTGCAACGTTTCTACGCCAACCGTGCCCCTCCACCTTCCTTATACGCCCCCCCCCCCCCCTCATCTAACAGTAGCACAGGTATATCTGCCTACTCTTTCTCCAACTTGTAGCGTAACTCCAGACACGAGGGGGATGAGTCAAGAGTGAGTACCAACACACGATGTATGCTGAAGGTCATCTGACATGCACACATGCATCATGGGAAGAGGAAAAAAGGTGAGTAAAAAACTCAACAGACGGCAACTGCGCCCATAACCAGACAGCAAGTCCTCATACGCGAGTGAGTTTAAGAACGTGAATGCGCAGTTAGGGCTAGACTGATCGTTGGAAGTTATTGGCTGTGAACTATCGATTTGTAACATTTCTGATTTATGTTTCAGTACAGTATCTGTTTCTCATTAAGAAGTTAGTTTGTTGTTGACTGTAGTCGAAGAAGCTGTAGGCTTAGTCGAATTTATGTGGATAGCAAGGTAGATGAGTGTGTGTTGATGTTTTAGATTTGTGTACCAATACATCAAAGATGTTTTAGATATGTGTACCGAATACATCGAAAGTTGTTTTACATCAGGCGTTGCCGTAAAATGGTGTTGTGAGAAATAAATGTAAATTACAAGTTGGGTGATTGCGTGTAAAATATTTTGTTCATTAAAATGAGCTGTTGGTGCAGGTGTACTCTGCTTCACCTGATAGATGGATGGTTGGGTTTTTAGGATAATATTATGTTCTGATCATTGATAGGGAAGGAGAAGGTTAGGGTTGTAGGCAACACGTTGGGTGTTGGGTGTTGTGGGGTGTTGTGGGGTGTTGTGGGGGTGTTTTGGGGGTGTTGTGGGGGGGGGGGGGTTGCGGGGTGTTGTGGGGTGTTGTGGGGTATTGTAGGGGTGTTGTGGGGTGTCGTTGGGTGTAGAAAGTGGTGTAGTAGGTGTTGGGGTGTTGTGGGGTGTTGTGTATTGTGGGGTGTTGGGGTGTAGAACATGTGTAAGAAAAAAATGTGTGTTTGCGTTTAAATTAAGCATCACATGGAACTAGGGCTGTAAAGAGTGGGTGTAGGGTGTGGGGCGGATAATAGCGCGAGTAATAATACAGTAGTGAAGGGTTGCATGCGAGGGAGGGGTGGGGGGGGTGGGGGGGGGGATAGGCTATGATAAATGTGAAGCTCCATCAGGCTATACATCATGTAAAGTTTAGATGATCAAAGTTCACCTCGGCCTTTCTTTGAAGATGTTTGCAGATAAGAAATAAAAAATGCGCACCTTGATTTATATGTGCCGTTTATTGATTTCTTAAAACTTTATAGCAGTTAAAAACAAGGAACAAGACAGTGTCGAATCAAAACTGTTTATGTAAACTTTAAAACAGTAAATTAAATTTAAACCTAAGCAAGGAGCCAAAAAAAATGCCTTTGAAATATTTAAAGACAAAAGATATGTTAACGAACAGCTGTTAAATGAACTTTTTTTTTCTTGATAAAAATGTTTGAACACCGTTTTGACCTTTTAAGAAAAAATACGAGAATACAACAGTATGTTTGGTAAAAAAAAACTACTGATTGCCCTATTAGCATTCTTTTATCTTTATACTGTTTTTCCCCCCACTATGTTCAACATCTATTAACTTTGTTGTTTACTGCATGTTCGCTGTTCCCCTGAACACCACACATTCGTCGACAGTGTTAGGGCACGTGTTCTTGGTATGTAGACGGTAAACAAATTTCAGGAACAAAATATGACTTCAAATCAGGACAAAATCCCAGAATACACCTGCACTGATTGTTACAACATAGGTGCTATCAAATCGATAGGCGAGAATGGTGTTTTTTTTTTCGTCGTACATTTCACACGATAAATACGTTTCACATTTGCGTTGCCATGGTAACAAAAAAAAGGCGGATGCATCACCGGGTCCAAACCTGCCTTGTGGGTCGCCGGGTCTGGATTGAATACAAGGCTTGGTTGGTAAGGTCATAAAATTCCCGGCATCCCACGATAGATTTTTTTTTATATATCCCTTGCGGTTAAAAAAAAAAACACACAAAAAGCAACCAAGAAAAAACTCAACAGTTTTACAAAAGCTATAAATTTTTAGAGAGAGAAAAAAAAAGTTAGATGTCTGTTTATTGCATCAGGATGGTACCAATAGCAGCATGGGACGTAACTGGTGTTCTCATTGGTGGAACCGTATGGATAGTTAATTATACTGGTTATATATATAGGGTACTTTACGGCAATTTAAATTAGGTATCGGCGCGGTTTTTTAAGCATAGCACTTTTTATGGTATTACTTAGCAATTCATACAGTGGTTTGTATTTGTATAATATTGATGAAGGCCTTCGTTCAATATTCCTAAATCCGTTAGGTGAGCGATAAACAAGAATGTGAAAATTCACAAGCTCTTTGTCGATTAAAGTACTAATCAATTTCCATTCGATAGTTCCTAATTGTGAGTTTAAATCCGTTCAAAGGGCGATAAATCTGAACAAAAATGCACAAGAGATTGATTGACCAAGGCATTGATCTCACATTTTCAACTAGTTTTTTGTAAATCTTTTCCGATCATTTTAGTTACATAAAAAGAGTTAAAATAAATGTACCAAGTAGGCCTAGCCCACTACATTTATGAACACATTTTTGCTCAGGTGTTTATTTACAACGTAAAACATTTCAAATGTTAGATTTGTGTTTAATCGATCAAAATAGTTTTATGTAGATTAAAGTTATAAGTTGTTTATTTTCTTAATGTGTTGAATTTAATGTAGTTTGCTTAGTAGGATCTAAACACATTTATTTACTTTAGATGTATTTTTACCAAGCATTTGTATCAAATTGAAATTTCGTAATATAACACTTTAATATTTAAAAAAAAAAACTAAAAACATTTACAACATATTCATCCAAAATCTGCAGTTTATTTCAAGCGTTAAGCTCATGGTACTCTATATGGACTTAAGGATTTAATTACCACAGCTGCAAATTAATCCTAATTAAAATAGTTCCCTGGGGAGAAGGTTCGCGGTTTTATTAACTTTGTAGTTAACTGGGAACAATCTTTACCTAATGAAGTCTTCTAAATCGGTAAATGGTACTGTCTTAGCTTTAGTGAGTGGTAGTTATATACGTGTGTATATATATATATATATATATATATATATATATATATATATATATATATATATATATATATATATATATATATATATATATATATATATATATACATATATATATAATAAATACATGTATATATATAAATATAAATACAATATAAATATATATATATATATATATATATATATATATGTATATGTAGATATATATATATATATATATATATATATATATATATATAAATACATATATATATATATATATATATATATATATATATATATATATATATATATATATATATATATATAATAAATACATAAATTAATAAGTAAATAAATTATACATACATATATATATATATATATATATATATATATATATATATATATATATATAATGTGTGTTTAATGGTATTAGATCAATGTGACTGATTAGAGTAAATCGATGAGGGTTCAGATAAAAGTTAATGATACATCACGTGCGCTGCCAAACTTTGATCGTCTGCGATATAAGTTTGACCTTTACCTCTGTGGTTCCTTCAATGTTTCCACTTTTATTACCGGCCTGGCTCATTATCGTTAATTAATTTCCCACGCTTAATGAACCATCACCCGGACATGAAAAATTCGTCTAGATATTTTTTACAGATTAAATGTCGATTTTTTCAACGATGAATTATTTTCACGTTAGAGTAGTTTCATGGGGAGGGACGGGCAGTAGTGGAGGGATGGTGTGGTGAGAGGAGGGATGGGGGGGGGGGGGCGGGTTATAAACATTTGATACAGCATGTTTGGGTTTTTGTGTGGTTGGTCAGATAAATGTAGAAAAGAGGTGGGGGGGAAAGTGGGTGTAGAATAGTTGTAGGAAGGGTGGGAAGGGGGGGACGGGTTATAAATATTTGATACAGCATGTTTGGGTTTTTGTGTGGTTGGTCAGATAAATGTAGAAAAGAGTGGGGGAGTGGGGGGGGGGGGTGAGTGGGTGAAAATTAGTTCCAGTATTGGCTGGACAGAGTGTGGGATTATGGGTGGAGTAAAGGAGAATGTTTTAGTGGTTGTCATTTGTTCACAATGGTTAACTCGAGCAAGACCAGGCACACCAGTGACACGTCCTTCTGATCTTCACATGCATTTGATAATTTTTTTTCAACCTCAAATTAATACGGGATTTAAACACGAAAGGCAATACAATGTGGATTCATAGGGTTGTTGTTATACTGTAGCTATATGCTTATGCTACATTTCCATCGTTTGGCTAAATCTTTGTTTAGAATTTTTGTCTACGTGGTTGCCCTAATGGATAGCTAACTTTTTTTGTATATCTATGTCTTGTTAGGTAGCCCTATAGGGCTTGTAAGTAGGTCACAACTTCTCGTTCTCGTACTATGCAGCTAGTAGATTTCGAGACCGTATACTTATAAGCCCTATATGCAACAATATGATACTGACAATTTAGTTTAGCACTTTCTAAAACTGAAAGAAGGAAGAGACGTTGTTTACAGTTAGGGTAATGATAAAGATATGATAGCTCTGATAACAAATTTAACACTGTGAGCAAACTTTTTTTGACAACATGGCAAAATCCATTCCTATTGTTGTACTACGTTAGAGTTACCTACCCTTAAATACATCAGCACCAATACTTTACGTGTGAGAAAAACAGGGGGGGGGGGGGGGAAGTAAATGACGAGTGAGTGATTAATGGATGGTGGGCGAGATTTATGACCGTTCCACAAAACATGATTTGAGAAGTTGATAAAAAAATCCATACTTAAACAATCTGAGTTGTTAATTCAGGTAGGTTTATATAAATTACTAGGCATGTTGAATTTACCCTCTGATTTTAACATAAATTACAAGATTATGTTTGGAAATACGACTGTTTAACTTTGACCGCTTTATCAATGTTCCCAGATATGACATGTGTTTGTCTGGCATCCATAGGTATTGGTCTACGAGCTCACAAAATTTCAGTCGAGAAGAATGATTTGTTCCATATATGGCTCATATAAGGGAAATTTCACTAGTGGTCAGTTTTTAGCGCTCGTTGTGTGAATAGAGAGAGAGAGAGAGAGAGAGAGAGAGAGAGAGAGCAGCCGATCAAACACTATTTTCTATGAAAGACTCAATGAAATTATCAATGACAGAGTCAATGATAACTACCGCTCTCCTGTGTGGTTTCATGTTATTTTTGTAATGGCGGAAATCAGTTTAAAATTTCGTTTCCTTCCTTTTGTTATTCTATTTATAGATTCAAAACGCTCCGACTAATCATTGAGTTAGTCGGCTGATCCATACAGGAAGTCCTGGTATATCTATTAGTTACTCAGTGATCCGATCATTGACAGATACAGAGATAGCCATTCGCATGGGGTGGAGAGAGAGAGAGAGAGAGAGAGAGAGAGAGAGAGAGAGAGAGAGAGAGTCAAAGTACCCTACAAATAGTTTTGCAAATAGCCATCGTTTTTCACCAAAATGACATAGTTTATATAGGGAAATTAGGACAGGTCACTTCTAAATAGCCTACCTTCCGAAGTTTTCCTGAAGATAACCGTTTTTTTTTTTGTTATCCCGAGGTTCGTTCTAAGACCTCCGGAGTTTTGATTGGGTTTCTAATTGGGAAATTAATTTCGATATATTGCTGACATAAGGCGCTGGTCAGTCGAGGTCAATTTTGACTTTCTCTTCGTAGACCTGGTGCCGTTCGGCATTGGACTACGACTACGTGTTCTATTGGCCCGAGGTGAGCGCTGGCCAAATTCCAACCGGCAGCGGGCCACTTGGCGTTTTATATACAGATGTAAATATTGCATCATGGAAACGCTTGATTGTAGTGTTGAAACTGCATTAATTAAAATTCTTAAAATATTATATAATTAAAGCTATCATGTTTTGAACGCTGTCTGCAATTATTGATGTTGAATGCAAAAATTTTTCTTTTTGATATTAAATAATTTTAAAAGAAATTTTGATCATATATAATATATACCTTTTATTGTTGTTGATATTAGTTATTTTCTTAAAAATATGCTTACACTTATTCCTCTTTTACATGACGTTAGCTTTCGTTTACCTTTTAATTTTAGTTATCTCCCTTACATGTTTAAAAATAATGATCGCGTCTTCAAAAAGGGCTATAGGACAACTGTTTTTCTTCAGTCGTTCATTTAAAATCGGAGGACGACACGAGGAAGGCGCTTTGAGAAGCCGGGCGAACAGGTGTGTTTATGGTCTGCTGACACACCTGGCTGTGTGCTGAAGTGGGTCAATGACTTCCGTGGGACGGAGTGAGAGAAACCAGGTCTGTTAGGGCTGTTCACGAGTGATCGGAAATTGATTGATTTCTTTCATCGGGGGCAACACAATACCTGTTGTCAGGTGTGTGAAAGATGGTGTGTGTGTGTGGGGGGGGGGGGGGGTGGTGGCTGGGGTGTAGGGTGTGTTTGGTGAACAGATTAAAGGTGTGTGTAAGGTGGTAAGGTGAGGTTTACGGTTAAGTTAAACGGTTAGGGGGAAATCATTATTTGAATGAGAGGTTTGTGTTGGTCAATGAAATGTAAACGAATTAGAAGGGGGGGGGGGGGTAGTAGTGGTGGTATTTGATTCAGAGAGCGAAATTAGTTAATGTATGATATGTGATACAAAGAGCTAAATTAGTCAATGTATGATTTGTGATACAAAGAGATAAGTTAGTCAATGTATGATAGGTGATACAAAGAGATAATTTAGTCAATGTATGATAGGTGATACAAAGAGATAAGTTAGTCAATGTATGATAGGTGATACAAAGATATAAGTTAGTCAATGTGTGATAGGTAAAATGTAGAGTTATGAAAGTTAATGTGTGATAGGTGACACCAAGAGCTAAGTTAGTCAATGTATTATAGGTGAAACTGGGAGCCAACTTAGTCAATGTATGATGGGTGATACATAGAGCTAAGTTAGTCAATGTATTATAGGTAATACCGCGAGTCAACTTAGTCATTGTATGATGGGTGATACATAGAGCTAAGTTAGTCAATGTATGGTAACTGCAACAGTGTGCTATTTTAGTCAATTTAAATGGGGACAATAGATGAAAGGATGTAGGGGTAAAGCTGGTATGTTCCGCGATGCGGGTCAGGTACACGTATTTTAAAGTATGTGCTTGAGGCAGAGGCGTAGCGACCCTTCCCGGCGCCCGGGGACAAACTTTCAATTTGGCGCCCCCCCCCCCCCTCAAACTTTCGATTTGCACCCCCCCCCCCCCCCACCATCAAACTTGCGATTTGCACCCCCCACCCCCTCAAACTGCAAAAAGGCATCTAAAATGATATTTTAATTTGTTTTTACAACCCATTTTGGCGCCCCCTAAGGTCGGCGCCCGGGGACATATGCCCCCCCCCCCCCTGCCCCCCCCCCCCTCCCATCGCTAAGCCTCTGGCTTGAGGTGGGAGTTGACGCGAGGTGAGTTTAGGAGAGAGGAGGTACGAGCAACTCCAATACTGTACCTGGTCCGTTGATTAAGTCAGATAAACAGTTTGCCTTAGATTAGTCTGGCGGTAGATTTTAATTACAGGTTAAGAAGTATATTTCTGTCAGTAGATTTTTAATTAAAGGTAAGAAATAATTTTTTTACCCTAGATTTAATTACAGGTTAAAGTAAATTTATACCCTCCATTTATTATAGATAAAACGTATATTTCTGATAGATTTTTAATTACATGTTAAGAAGTATATTTCTGTCAGTAGATTTTTAATTAAAGGTAAGAAGTATATGTTTACCCTAAATATAGGTAAGAGGTATATTTCTGTCAGTAGATTTTTAATTAACGGTAAGAAGTATATTTTTTACCCTAGATTTAATTACAGGCAAAAGTAAATTTATACCCTCCATTTATTATAGATAAAACGTATATTTCTGATAGTTAATTACAGGTAAAAAGTATATTTTCATCCTAGATTTAATAACACCTTTAGGTAAAAGTTAAATTTCTCAGCTGTTGGTTCATTACTATGGTAGGCTAAAAAAGCGTTCTATTTAAATTACTGGGAGCTATTATATGACTTGTTTTTGTCTTAAGACTAAGTTTAGAAACGTTTAGGTTTATCGTTAAGCTTGCTGTTGAGAATTATGTTGAAATAATGGTAATAAGGTTATTTTTTGATTTGGGTTAACACTATATATATATATATATATATATATATATATATATATATATATATATATATATATATATATATATCACTGTGGGGCTATCCTTATAGCTTAAACTATTGCTTGGTAGGTCTAAGCCAAATGCTACCAAACACTGAAAGGTCTATGAAAAGTATTTGAACTCACCCATTTAATAATCGTTCACGTTTTAATGTTATTAAGAGTAACTGAATTGCAAATTATCGATTTTCTTTTTATTACGGACAAAAATGTAAATTTATTTGAAAACTACTTTTTTATTTTAAATAAAATCAAAAACGAAAATTCAAATTTCTTTTTAAAAAAACAAACAAAAAACTAATCCTTGTAGATTTTTTTTTTTCATTTTTCATGTTAATCTTGTTAGTGTTACATAAAAATATGTTTTTATCATCCATATATTGAATAATACAGTGGTAACGTCCTCTCAATAAGTTCTCATCTATAATATATGTATTGTAAATGACGTATGTATGATAGCAATCATCAGATTATTGATCAGGGAGCTAGTACAAGACTTGACGGGGTCAAAGGCTAAACGTTTTGGTAGATGGCGAACGGAATCATTTCTGACGAACAGAAAAGCTTCCTCTCAGACGTTCGCGTATACCAGAGTGACAGACTTACGAGGGTGGCGGCATGTCTGCAGTTGTCAGAACAAATGGCAGCAGGCAGATGGCATGCTAGATAGGGCAAGTACCTGAGGGGTCGCTGTCAGGTGAAGGTTGTGGGATATGGGACGGTGTTAAGTGAAGTAGAACATTTCCGGTATACGGCGCCTGAAGTTACTGGCAATTTGGTTTTTATCCACAAGCTATGAATATTTTCACCCTAACACACACACACACACACACACACACACACACACACACACACACACACACACACACACACACACACACACACAAGCACACACCTACAAATATATATATATATATATATATATATATATATATATATATATATATATATATATATATATATATATATATATAAAATATGTGTATAAATATGGGGACGGCGTGGCCTAGCGTTAGTATCAAGTTTGAATCCGGGTTCAAGTCAGTAGACTGTCCCTGAATCTCTTACGGGTACCTAACTCATGTTAGGGGAATAAAGGGTGACTGGCTTGATAGAGGTTCTTGACGCAGATGAACTCTACTTCATCTGTCCCCATGTATCTTGGGCAAGAACAGGAAAAAGGATGATGCTGTATATAGATATATATACATATAAGTACATATAAACATATATATATATATATATATATATATATATATATATATATATATATATACATATATATACACCTTTGTTGCGAAGAATTTTAAGTACTTTATGTAGACTGATTGTCCGAAAATGTTAAATTATTAAACAGTAAGATAACAAGATGCTTCTAAACTTAATTTCTTCACAAACTGAAAGATTGAACCAGTCATTACATACAATTCACAACACTTATATTAACAACACCCGAGAATTGAACTTTGAGCAATACAACCCACCCAACCGTCAACATCTTGTTTATCACCAGACTATGTAGAAGATTTGAGTGGGATGGAATAAAAAATCCAAGATGATGCAAACACCGAATTAAAGCTAACCCGACGTATTGCGATTGCTTAAGTACAAGTTAATTAGTCTAACGTGATTAGACTGTATAACATCGTTGTTTCGCTCCTACGATGTGAAATAAAAACAAGTTTAAAACATCGTTTAAAGGTTAGATTTCCACACAACGTACTGGTGTTTTGTTGTGTTTAGAACACTAAGGACTGGTCCCGGTGGTACGATTACTGAAGGTTATGGGCATGAGGTGTTGGTCGACTACGTACACAGAGTGTGTGGTTGTTCAATAGTCTTGTAACGAAAGGGCAATCGGCAGAAAAGTTGTAATAGTTTATGAATTAAATGAAATTTGAAAAATATTTTTATATAGTTGTTACATCTATACAATATAAACAGTAATAATGCAGGCACACTTTGTTATATTAGTATAAAAATAAGTCAACGTTAAAATTTTTTTTATATATTGTTGTAATAAAGATTAGATTTTATTTTAGTCTTGTTCTAATTATAAGTTGCCGAGACAATACATCTTGAAAAAAATTTCATTGAATTTTTTTTTTAGTTTTACAGACTGAGAGTGTAATGCATTCAATTTATTACACATTGCATGCATGGTTCTTTACTTTTCCTAACTTGAGTCAGGTACCCATTAGAGCTGGTGGACTCTGGGACATCCTACGGACTCGAACTTGAGGTCTGAATTAGAGAATATGTTGAGGATCTAATTGCCAATTAAAGGTTTGAGACATTATTGAAGATCTAAACTACAAATTAAAGTTTTGGGACTTAGTTGATTGATCAAACTGCCAATTAAAGGTTTGAGACATTATTGAAGATCTAAACTACAAATTAAATGTTTGAGACTTTGTTAAGGATCTAACTGGCAATTAAAGGTTTACATATGAAATATCACCGAAGAAGCTGACTGAAAGAGATAAAATTTAAGTGAAATCTGTCGCAAGGTCATATCTTTCTTTCAGTTAAATCAATCTTAAAATTTATCTTATATATTTTTCTTTAAATATTATAAAAATGTCATGTTTCTTAAATTGAAATCTTTCTAAAAGTGAAATCTTTTTAATAGTGCAATATTTTATAAAAATAATATAATTCTTTATGTATACCCTTGTTTTTTCAATTTTTTTTCTAAAAATAAAATCTTACTATGGCTGAAATATTTCGCAAAACCGTGATCAAGGTAAAATCTAACTTTCGAGAAAATCATTCCATGGCTTTAAATTTAAAAAAAAAAACCTTCCATTCTGTGAAGTTTTAAGCATTAGTAGAGTCTCGCTACAGCATCATCTTGCCTGAGCCCCAGCGAAATCTCACCGAAATGGCCCTGAAAGCGTGATCGCATTCGATATCCCATTAGCCAACGACCATTACCGACCATGCAGCCTACCATCACCCATCTCGGCGGGTCTAGACCCGTCCCCATCCCCCCAGCTAATCAAATTAAGCCGCCATCTTTTGAAATCGGTAGGTGCAACGCAGCGGTGGTTATGTAGGGGATAGACGCCAGCTTTCAGAAGGAATAAACACATTAATTCAACACCGTAAGCCCGCTGTACATCTTAAAAGTACAAGAAACGTAATTAACTACGGTTTTTTCTCTTTCTCGTGCAATGTTAACCCTTTTAACCCCAGCCGACCCCGATAGCATCCGCTTCATTAAGATAAAGTAGGGATGAAAAAATTCAACTAAAAAGAAGTGAGTTATCGATAATACCTCAATCGTAAGATTTTTCTTAGATGTTTAGGATAAATATCTTCATGAAAAGAGGGAGCTGTGATGGTTAAATTGATAAAAAGGGAGTAAGGGTTAAAAATATTTGTTGGTAAATACTACCTTGTTTTTTTTTTACTTAGAGTACTTTTTGGTGTTTAGACTACTTAATGTGAAGAACGGAAGAAAAGTTCTGAGCCTGCGCGCCGAAGAGTAGTGTTATTTCATCTTTTCGGATTTTTCCGTAAACGCGTGAACGATTTTTAAATTAGCAACACAAGCAACGTTTCCGAGTTTTTTTCCCACCTTCTAATTAGTTTCGGGTGTGTTTTAGTGGTGTGTGTGTGTGTGAGTGTGTTAGTATGTGTATGTGGAGGGGGGAGAGGGGTATTTAGACGAAGAGGATATGCGATGTAGCGTCTAACAATTTTTGTGTGTGTGTTTCTAAAGCTATTTTTAATTTTCAACGAAAACAAAGTAAAAATAAAGTTAATTAACATAATTCTAATTACGGCTGATTTGCGATGGATCGTAATTAGATCCTCTTGACGTGGCGTTGACACAGCAACAACAAAATACCCGGGCAGTTTTGAAACGTTTAAAACACGGATAAAAAAAAATGACGAGTGAATGGGGTACAGCTTCACCTGTTGAAAAAAAAAAACAACCTAAAGATGAAACATTCTTACTTTCTCGGATGGACAAAAAAGCGATTATTTCAATTAAACTGAGTTTAGGAATAAATTAGTAGATAAAAATTCTTTGTTTACAAACACGCAGAAATGTCCGTATAGTCGGGCATATTAGCATCATTTTCCATGTTAGTAAATTGCCTAATTTATAAGAAAAACTAACAGGATGTATAATAGATTTTGAAGTGATTAATTAAAGCAAAAAGGAACTTTTTTTTCCCCCTGAAAACTAGACTAATAATAGTTTGGAAATTTTTTATTAAACCACAGATCTGTTAAATACTTTTTTTTACAAAAACTATTGGTAAGCAAGGTTTGTACGGTAACACAACACAACAACGTTTACCTTTCTGCTTTGCTTATGGATTAGAAATAAGGCGCATTTATAAATTAGACATTTGAGTTTTTCTTAATAATTTAGATTAAGGGCTAATCTTACTTTTTGGTTTAGTTTAGGCCCGGATATAACCCTGCCGACACGAACTGGATATATATATATATATATATATATATATATATATATATATATATATATATATATATATATAATATATATATATATAAATATATATATATATATATATATATATATATATATATATATATATATATATATATATATATATATATATATATATATATATATATATATATATATATATATATATATATTTATTATATATATATATATATATATATATATATATATATATATAATATATATATGTGTGTGTGTGTGTGTTACAAGAGTGTCATATATGTAGATACCATGCAGTGTTTTCACATTTCCTATTGAGAATTAAGATTACACAAGACATTTGCCTTGCCTCCCTTTGATTAAACCATGAGATAAGAATCCCGGCATGATAGAGCTGCTCTTAATGAAAGTCATTAGCGGGGTCAATGACATTTGTTTATCAAAATGTAACAAAACACAGGCTCTTCTTGGGCGTGGGGTTTCGTGACGTCAACGTTTTTTGTGTGGTGACGTTTGTCAGGTGGTTTGCAATCTCGCTTTTAAAAGTGGCTGTCTTGTGTGGCTTGCTGAGATATACACATGTGGAAAAATATTTTTTTAATATAACTAACAGGAACCAAAAGGTAACCATTCATGTGATATACTCTCATAGAGCTACTACTTTGTTTTATGAGATATAAAGTAAAATTATTTATGCTTTTTTATCATTTAACCAGAGAAAGAAAAACAGAAACATTTTGATACGAAGGGTTTGTCTTGCAGTATTTAACCCATATCATCCTAAGTCCTTACATTTTAGCATTTTTTTTAACAAGCGTCCAATTCGTGAGGGGGGGGGGGGGGACTTTTTTACAACATGCTACGTCAGAGAGGTGTTAGAAATGTTACAAACATTTTTTTTGGTATGCTTCAAGAATAAAACGTGCAGATTTTCAACGTAATTAGGGTTATACTTAAATGGAGGGTAGATATTGTATTTAATTATGCTATCGGGTTAAGGGGAGGTATTAATTTTAGCATCGAAAGCGGGAGGGTTGAGGGTGGGTCGTAGTTAGATTAAAATTGCTTGAAGTTGATCATAGAAGATTTCTTTTTAAAAAATGTGTTGGTTATAAAACAACCCTTCCCCTCCTCCCCAAAAATATAATTATAAAAAAAAGACGAATTAAGTTCCTTACGAAAATTATCTTTGGTTAAAACGAGCCCCAGCCGCCGACCATGTTACTGCGACCGTACGGGAGTTATGCCCACCTGACGCCGTGCCATTCAGGATGTGGGCATATGCCGTTTTGAGCAAAGGGCAGGTGATTCCAGAACGGATTAGCTACACCTATTACGTGCGAGTGGTTGGGGCCAAAGTGCATGTTGTTTGCGGTGTTGGTAAGTGTGTTTAGAGGCTAACAAGTCTGAGACTTTATTTTTGGACAAGCCATGATGCTTGCAAGTGTGGGGTATGTGTGTGTGTGGTGGGGCGTGTTTACAGGAGGGTGGGTTTTTTTTTTAAGAAAAGAAAATGCCAGTGAGTGAAGTCGTTTGTCTGAAATGTTATCAGGAACGGAATTTTGTCGTCCTTATCAGTAAGGTTGGAGTCGGTTCAACCACTGGGTTGTTGTTGTGGGGTGGGGGGTTGTTGCGGTGTGTCGTAACGTAGATCTGGCAGTTAACCATGGTTACCTCCTATCTTTGTGACAATTAACCTTTAGCCTGAACATGTAGGTAATAATGGCAGACGAGAGTTAACCCATGCAGAAACAGATAAAAGGGTTGCTTGTTTTTTAATTATTTTTTTTACAAAAGGTGGATCGAATAATTAACAGAAAACAATATTCAACATCATTTTTGTAACCTTTTATTGACTGCTTTTAAGTTTGTATTTTTAATTTTCTTTTATTTGTTTGATCATTTCATTAAAATGTGCTTCGAAATTCGAACAAAAATAGGGAATCAAATACATAATTCATATATTTATTTAGTAAATTCGTTGAGAACATTAAGTATACGCAAACCGTGACATTGCAATATAATTCATGCCATTAAGAATATCTTAAATAGTCGACATGTATTTCATTGTGTGTATAGTTTATTGACAATTAGTTATTCCATATTGAAAAATAAATTATTTAAAAAAAAAATTGAGTCTCTTGAATCAGGGATCGAGTCAATAGAACGACCCTGTGTCCTCTCAGCTCTGATTGGTACCTAACTCACTCTAGGGAAAGTGACCTCACTACGTTATATGCCTAGGTCAAAGACACAGATGAACTCTACTTCACTTGCAGCAGGTTCGAAAAGGGAGACTTTGTATCCGTGGCAGAGTACTCTATTGAAACTTTTCATTTTATACAATTGTTAATCTCTGTTACGTTGTTACGTTAACTTTTCGTTGGAAAAGGCAATGCCTTTCTTTTAAATTAATAAAGCTTTAAGTTTCGCAATTTTCGGAGAATTCCCCCCCCCCCCACACCTCAGGGGTGACTAACTTTGTTATCAGGGCACTAACCGTTGGAATAAGAGGTGGGGTGGAGCTGGGGTGGGGGTGCTAGAATAGTGTGTGAGGGGGGGGGGGTGTTCCAATTGAGGCCGGCATCTTACGTTTCATCTCGCTGTTGAACCCGCGGGGAGCAAAGTCATTACGCTAAACCGGGAAAACCCGATTTCCTATTTCGGATTGGATGATTGGTGGCCGCCATTTTGGCTGCGAGAAAAAGTAGGTCAAATTCAATAGGTATGGAAATAAAGATGAAGTAAAAAAGAAAAGAGTTTGAAGAGAATGGAGGTTTTGTCTTCTGCCTTCATTATCTTAATTACCTTAGCTAATGAGCTACCAGGTGATATTATTACCTGTCTTATCGAATTTCGTCATTTGTGTTTGTCTTTACAGGCGTACAAAGAGTGGGCTATTTTAACTGAGATAAAATGTCAGATGCAAGATGTAAAAAAATAATTTTTAGAAGACCTGTACCACTGTATGAAAGGGATGTTTTCTTCATTTTAAACTGAAGAAAATGTTGGAGATTAGTTAAAATAGTCACATAGATAGGGTTACGATAGCAATACAAGCAACACTTCCATTTTACCGTACTGCCATTTATATTCCTAAGTGCCTGTACATTTTTTACAATACTCCTTTTTGGATATTTTGGTTGTAAGTTTACATTCACAAATTAAAAAGCCGTCCCCCCACTCTCTCCCGCCTCTCCTATATATATATATCAGTACTTTGTTATTATTACGGAAATGAAGAATGGCGTAGGGAAAATTAAAAAAAAAAAAACTAGAGACACAGGTACAGGAAAAGGATGAAGTGAAGCTGTCCAATCAGGAGACGGTAACAAGACGCGTGTATGTAACGGCCGACCCTCAAGAAGACTCGAAGAAACCACGTTATGCGAAATTTGATTTCTACAGGTAGGAAATGTACAACCCCCCTCCCCCACCTCCAACCCGAACTCACCCCACGAAATTGACACGGTGGGGTTTTTGAGAAGACCCCGTTAAGTAGACAAAGATAAATGTCTTCAATCTACTTGAAGTGTCTAGTCTGTGTTGCGTCAAAGTGTTTTGTTCGTCCTGTATTGTTAAACGCCTCGTGAGATGGATGTTATACCGGCCAATAAGGCTGATACATTCACACGACTTAGCAGTGACAAGATCCAAATTATAGAGACTGACAAGATGCACACGACATAGCACTGACAAGATCCACACGACATACCACTGACAAGATCCACACGACATACCACTGACAAGATCAACACGACATAGCACTGACAAGATTCACACAATATAGCAATGACAAGATTCACACAACATAGCACTGACAAGATCCAAAGTATGGAGACTGACAAGACTTACTAAACGAAGACTGAACAGATTCATGTGCGAAAACTGAAAATATCCATACCTTCAATAAGACAAAAACTGTCAAAATTTATTTGACGAAGACTGACAAGATCCATATAATAAAAGGTTAAAAACATCAATTTTACTCAAAATAAACACTATCTAGATTTGTTTTATAAAAACTGACACGATGAAGACAGAGGTGATACCGTCGCCGCCACCCCACCCACACATACACTTCCATGGCGATGATTATTCATAAAAGGATAATGTGGTGAGCACCATACCCATACAATTTTTACGTTCTTTGACTCCAGCCAGGTACCCAATAGAGCTGAGTTGACTCGAGGGAATACTACATAATCAGGCCAGTTATCCAAGTTCTCAACTGATGTTTTAGTAATCGTAAAACAAAAGAAAAAAAAAGGTACATCGTGTAAAGCTTGCGGGGGTCGGTGTGGTTGGGGATGAGAGCAAATAATAACCAAATCCAACTAAATAAGTTTGTTTGCTAAGGACAACCATACATCTTGGAGAGAAAACTTCGAAGTGAATCAAACTGCTTCCTTGCAGATTGTTTGTAAATGAACAAAAGGCTGTGGAAGCAAATCCGGAAAGAAAACCATTCTGAAGTCAACGCATAATATTTTGACGCCTAATAATTAAAACGAGCCGGCCCGCGGCATAACATACGCCGCTATT
Source organism: Physella acuta (assembly GCF_028476545.2). Taxonomy (NCBI): domain Eukaryota; kingdom Metazoa; phylum Mollusca; class Gastropoda; family Physidae; genus Physella; species Physella acuta. The sequence goes on along the minus strand of NW_026732104.1, from coordinate 176,047 downwards.
TAGTTGTTTCTAATTTTCAATAATTCATAATTTGTGAATTCGACAGTACCAACGCTGACACTGAAAATATTTCTTTAAAACACTATAAGTAGCTCGTTAAGGACCATAACCCCCCCCCTTCCTCCCCCCCCCTACGTTTAAAATCGTTGGCTCTGCTTGTAAACATTTAGAGTGAACACAGCTCACTAAAACCATGTAGGGGTGGGGAGGTAGGGAGAGCGTTTGCAGCTTGTTTTCTAACGGCTCGAAGAGGAGAATTATATATATAGATAGTGTTGTAGAAAATCTCTTTGAATATTACAATGAAACACGAAAGTAAAGAAGAAAAGGCCTTGCATTTCTGTGTTTTTTTGCCCGTCACCATCTAATATTGCTCAAAACATTGCTTGATGATTATCGAAAGTTCCCGAAGATAATGACTAATCTCGTACTAAAAACCCCAACTGCAATGCAGTCTGCGTGCACTGAAAGTATAACTACCGGATATTCCCGTTAGGTGGGTAAATCTGGACAGATAATTATGTAAAGGTTAAGCCAGTTTTGGCCCTGATTTGGTTTCAAGTGCACACGATGATATACGTTACAAGAACACAGCACTTGAATTGCCACGAGGGACGAAGCTGGCGCTAATTTTATCTCTCCATTTCCTGACTTGTCATTTTAGTGCCAACAGCTTATTAGATATTTCAATACAGAGTATTTATAAATCTTAAATTCGGATTTTTTATTTTTAAAATGCAGTTTGGTGTAAAATTTGTATTTTTATCATTATTTTACGAGTTAAGTTTTTTTTTTTATAAAATATAACCCAAACAAATAATTCAGTATTGTGTTTAGTAGTTGAAAAGAATTAACAGAGTGATTAATTAAAATAAGTATATATGAAGATTGATTTTGACGTAGGTTAATTAGCTGGATAATGTAATAAATTACTGGCAATGCTGTATATTTTTTATTGCCCTTTTTTGCTTCAGTAGAAGCGAATAAAAATAAATTGCTAATGACATATGTATGACATCTGACAGAAATAATATCAAAGAACATAAATGATTGTCGGCTTTGACTGTCAATGCTCTAAGCATTTATTTTGTGTGTGTGTGTGAAGGTTTCCCCTGCAGGGTTTGTGTTTCTTGTAAATAAAACTGCTACTTGTTGTAGAGTGTAGAGTTTCTTTCAGGCATATCTTCCCCCCCCCCCACCCCACATCCACCCGAATGTCTTCCTCTTTCTCTCCACCCCCCCTCCTGAAAAATTAGAATTGTTATACAAAATATAAAACTCAACCCCCCGCCCTTCCCTAATATTTAAGTCAGCCCCCACTCCACCCGAAATTTTAAAAGTACCTCCCCCCCCCCAAGGGACAATGTCTGAAAGAAACACCGGTAAAGTGTAGTTTGCAGTTTGGAAGAGAAGAGATTGAAGCCTGAAACGGTCTACACTACAAGCCAGAAGAACTCTACACAGGTCTTGACCAGAGATCATCTTGACTCAAATTGAGCAGTTCTCACACTGATTGTCAGATACAGATTGAAACATTTTTTTTCTTCGAATTTTTACTTTTCCGCCTTACTTTAACATAGAACTTCGAATCCGGTTCAAGTTAGTGTAACGTCCCTGCGTCAAGTTAGGGAAAGTAAAAGCGGCTGGGCGTAGTGATGACCACATTATCACTTTATACACCGGGTCAAGAAACATGAACTCTACTTCATCTGCCTAATGGATCGTTACATCTAAAGAGGAATCTTTACCTTTTCAACATAGAACTGTTGACGTCATATTCCGAATGTGAGAATCACTGAATTAACTTGTAAGACACAGGTCATAGCTACTGGTTATCTTGGCTGTGGGGGTGGGGATGTGGGGTGGGAAGACATGCTGCTTATCCCCAGCGTTAAGACCGATATCTTTGTTTATCTTAGAGCTCTTAAGAATCTATATTCAGATTATGTAAACACGGTATTAAACGCAATTTTCACTGGTGTATTCTTTGTTACGGAAACAGCGGTCTAGAAAGGGAAATAAGATGTTTATCTTTGTTGAGGGGAGATTACTCCAATTTTAATTTAACCTGCAGATTCCTGCTTGAAAAGACAGGATTGTTGGATTTAAATTGAATAAATAGAATTTATATTTTTAGATTAATGCTTGAATTGTATTTGCTAAGGTATTTATTAGTGCGTTTTTTTTTTGTTTTTAATTCTTCGTATTAAAATCTAAAAAAATTCATACAACAAACTTATCTTAAAATTAAAATGTGTTTTCTATAAACAATATGAACAATTAATGTAATATGCTATTGATAAAACTTTCTGTATTTCTACTGAATAAAATAAATTTATAAAATTTATAGAAAATTAAAAATTTATTAAATACAGCAAAAAAAAAAAACATGCTCATATTATCTCTGGTTTAGGATTGGCTGTTGGAATCTTTTTACTTAAAACACACCTAATACAGATAGCATGATTCATGACGTCATGCATGCTCGTTATTAAAATCTAATCTCCAGGCACGAGAGCCTTATCAAGTCACGTGTGAGAGTTTTACGTCACTTTATACACACGTGACGTCACATTATACTCACGTGTCGACCACAAACCAGAAGTTAACTGCTCAACAAACTGTCGTGGGGTGGGCGTGGTCGAGTGGCGGAATGAATGACCAATCTAGCAGTTTCTGGATCAAGTTTATTTCCTGGGTCTTTACCGTGAGGTCAATGGGGTGACAAGGGTGTGACGTAGGTCGGAGGGAATCAGGTCCTGTACTGGCCGTGCGTTTTAGCCGTTAGTAGTGACAGAAACAAGTGAACTCTACTTCATCTGCACTTCTATATTCGATGTGGGGACTTGAGATATAATAGTTAGCTACCCGGGACCAGGCTTAAAGACTTATCGAAAATTGAGCCTTGACAATACAGTACAGCTCAGTTTCAAGCTCATCCTAATTGAAAGCCTGGCAAAAATTGGTAAGTGCAAGCACAGTTTTTAGGCGTTTGACGCGTTTGGTTCAGGTAACTTACAAAACCAGACCAAGAAGGACCTGGAGACGTGACCTGGAAGAAGACACCAAGAAGATTGGACACACCTGGGGACAGTTGGAGAGACTAGCCCAGGACAGAGATGCCTGGAAAGCTCTTGTCAGCGGCCGATGTCCCAGGAGGGCTGACAGGCAAACCGAACCTAACCTAACATACATGGGTGGATATTAATTTTAATTTAATTTTTTTTGGTTGAAGAATAGCCAAGAAATAGACAACGAACAAAATAACATCAGCAGGATCGACAGTAAATAATTCATTTATTCGCAGAATGTAGAACAAAAAGTTGTGAAAAAGGCTCCATTTTATACTGGTTTCCATCATAACAACATAATTCATATTTTTTTAGGCATACGGGACTTTTTTTCCCTCCATTTTTCAATTTATTAAACTTAAACAGCAAAGCGGATAAATTTATAACCCTTCATTACGTCAAAGAGCTTATGCATTCTTCGATGTTTTTTTTTATGGTTTAATCCTCATGTTATAAGGATGTTTTATTTAATGTTAAAAGAAAAAATCCTATTGTTATATGAAGGTAATTTTAAAAAAAAATTTACTTTACACATGTGTCGTGTGTTGCATTTTCTGACAGTAGTTCCCATCACGTGTTTTAACAGAGACGTTCTGATTTAGCGTGAATAGCTTTACTTTTTTTGTTGAAAGTTTACAATTTTTTTACACTTTTCTTACCAACGTATAAGACAGTGTCACACGTTTTTAAACTACTGATACCAATTTGAATCCGCCTCATGTTTTTGTAAGGTTGCACGTTGTTACAAATATTCCATTAATTAGGGGGTGTCACTAATTAATTCACCCTGCTTAACAATCGAAGGTGTAACATATCGTTGGAGTAATTAGCACGATCAAAACTTGTTCTGAATATAGTTTCTTTTCGCATTTGTGATTTCACAATCTCTGCATTTATTGTTATTGATAAGCTTTGTTTTCGTTTGTATTCAGCGTCTTTGATTTAGTTTGTGTTTAGGTGTTTTTGTTTAGCCTCTTTGATTTGGTTGCTGTTTAGATTTTTTTGTTCAGCCTCTTTGATTTAGTTTGTGTTTAGGCGTTTTTATTTAACCTCTTTGATTTGGTTTGTGTTTAGGTGTTTGTGTTTAGGTGTTTTTATTTAGCCTATTTGATTTGGTTTGTGTTTAGGTGTTTTTGTTTTAACCTCTTTGATCAGGTTTGTTATCTATGCTTTTATTTTCTTTTAGTTTTGTGTTTAGGTGTTTATTTTTAATTCGTTTTTGTGATTTATCTTGCGTGTTGGTACTTAGTCCTTATCGTCTGCGAGTGTTTGGTGGCTACCTAAATCCTGACATGAGCCGAACAAATCCCACCGCCTCTCTCCCAACATGAGTCTAAGACTGTTTGTTTTCAATTATATTTGCGCCAAGATTCTACCGGAATGTATTGATTTTAGGAGTTCGATTGTCACGAGTGGAATCCAGTATCGGCTGCCGGGAGAGGGGGGGGGTACACATTTTGATGACGTGTTAGGATGGCCGAGCTTCAGGAAGTGGTTAAAATCATTACGTTACCGCTAATGCATTTTATGGATGGACATACGAAACGAAACTATATGGTACTGAAGAAACTTACAACTATTTGTTTCATATCTGCATAGATGGGAATCATATGCAAGGTATGGGTTGGATTTCACATACACGTGACGAAATAACTATTTTTTTTTTACTAAAAGCGAGCCTGATTTTCTTGTACTGAATGAGGTGTCACAATTAACGTGCACACATCACATAAATGACTTTACTTTGTACAGACTTAAAGTCATAAATCTTTCCATATGACTTAAGCTCATGCTAAACATCTTTCCATATGACTTAAGCTCATGCTATAAATCTTTCCATATGACTTAAGCTCATGCTATAAATCATTCCATATGACTTAAGCTCATGCTATAAATCATTGCGTATGACTTCAGCCTAAACAATACAGGAGAGCCGGCCAATTATATCTCGACTCTTTCTACAGCCGACATAACTCCGGACGCGAATCAGGAAACCATTTATATACAAGGTTGGATTTGTGTTTCCTAATGCCAAAGTTCCACTCCGCTTTGATCATCATGTGGGTTATCATGTTTTGTATTCAAGCAACGGTTCCACTGACAACTAGTGAATTGAATCATTAGATGCTCAACTTTCAAGGTTTTATTTTCTTCTTTAAAAATAAGATGTGTTTCCTGTTCTTAATTGTTTGTGTTCTTTGTGAAATTTATCTTTACTTGTCTCTTATAAATGACAGTATGCGTATGTTTACCCTGCCCTACCCCAGCACTTAGGTATAAATAATACGTCACAATCTATATCCTGGTTAAAACAAGATGATATGTTAAGGATTTCATAAGGATATAGTAGGGATATAATATGGATAGGATAGGGATTTGATCAATATGTGATTCGTATATAATAAACAACATATTGATGAAAGAAGTATAAAGATTGAAGGGACTTTAAAAAGTTAAATTATATCTGATAACATGTTCCACAATTTTTAACCGCTAAATATTTAGATTGTCCTTGAGAAATGCCCTATATTAGTTAAAAGGAAAAACAATTCAATCATGCCCCAACCACCCATACTTCGATTGACTAATAGATAAAGTACCAGAATGGTTGGATTGATGGTCCAATTACCGGAGAGAGTTTATTTATCATATATCTGATTTAGATTTGAAAAATGAGATCTTTCGCTTCGTGTTGATGTGTAGGCATTGGTATGTTAAAAGTGATTCATGCATTTTAATTATTATAATTTAGTTAAAGGAATACAAATCGTGTTTTACAGTACACATTTTTTAACGCTAAGCCTCGAAAGTAAGATAAAAGTGGGCCGGCATTAGAAATCATTGAGACCTGTGGAAGGTGAAGCAAGGGTTGCGGGCTTACATGGGCGCAACTAAATAGAGACCCTAATACAGAGTCCGGTGGAGAGGTGTGGCTGTAGACTTTTTTACCCAGGGGCGACATAAGGTTTATTAAGAGTAAATCAAGTCTCGGGGATAAAGAAAACAAGCGCATCAAAACAAAGAAAATGCTAAGATACGTACATGCCACGACCGTGAGGGTACATTGTGATTGTGGACTGAGAACCTCTGATGCATCAGGTCCGTTCACAACATTCAGTTCAAATACATTATCCTCAGATTTGTAGTAATATCCAGAGTTCAGAAACAAGTCATTTTTCGAACAACGCAAACTAATCCATATCGAGTGGATTATAGCACACGTCGCACTTGTGTGTGTTAACGCAAGCGGTTAGCAGTTAGTAGCTTCATGCAGATTTTGTTAGATGCGAGTTTATATACTGAACACTGTAATCACAAACTAGATGTTTATCAAACTGCTACAATTTAAACAAATACGATATTATGTGTATAATGTGGATTAATTTACATGGAAATTATCTTCCACAGGTAACCAAAATAGCTGTAGAACTTATATATATATATATATATATATATATATATATATATATATATATATATATATACTATCGTCCTAAAAATGTGTAGACCTACACATTTTCGTAATCACATTTCACATACACGTATGTATTTTTTTTTAATCTTGAGATCACACACAAATACTATATATATATATATATATATATATATATATATATATATTTGCATATACACACATTTATAATGTATTATACACGTGTATACGTACACTAACGCATGAATTAGCATGTCACTCGGCACAAAACAAATAGAACATGCAGGTTGTGATTTCCCACCATCCTGCTATCACGGCTAATCTCGCCACTAATCTCGCCACTAATCCAACTATCCTCTTCCCCTCCCCGTCCCCGGGATCTCTCTGGACTTAAAAAAAACGTATATTTGTTTTATAACTTTATAAATCTCTCCCGGAAAATTCAATAACTCGTGGCGATATTATTTACTTCGCCTGCAACAGCTGGGATCGACCCGACCCCCGGGATCAGCGAGTCATAAGAGCACGATACAAATGGCTTGGAAGTGGCCACTGGTGGTAGAGTTGTGTTACCTTATTCCCGGCGTGGTATCGATTTCCTTCAGCGTATCGTTCTGTATTATGTATATCGATACGCGAAGAGCACGCGATGAAAAAAAAAATTTTTTTGCTCTTGGCGACAGAAGTGGACAGGTTTCAGAAGATTATTAAATTTTGAAAGCAGACGTGAAATATTTAAAAGTGGGGGCTATAAGTTTATCAGTTTATCAGCCAATTTAATCCTGCTGAAGTGAGATATTTATAGACGAGACTGACTCTATGTAAAATACAATGTTTAAATAGATATTTTGAATTGAGATACTTAAGATCTTGTGGCTTATTCTGTATTTAACCATGCGTATAAATGATTCTCATTTAAAATTACTACCGTGTTTGGTGAATCATTCAAGCTTGATTGCACGGCTTGTGTTAGCGAGCATAATTTGTCGTAATGTACGTGGACCACACATTTAGTATCCATCTATTACACGCAAAGTGTAATCCTTTCGTTTACGATTCTAACCCTCTCTCTTTCACTCTCTGCTTCTGCTTTTCAATATATTTATGTATATATAAATATATATATATATATATATATATATATATATATATATATATATATATATATATATATATATACATATGCACACACACAAACTTAATTTAAATACTGTTCTCATTAGTGCCGGATGCAGCCCGCGTACCGCCGGACCGAACCACCCAGCACATCTGATGTAGGTTGTCTATGATTTGTGTTGGGTTGCCACCGGATGTGGAGAGAACGAGGAACAAAAACAAGACAAAGACCGTATGCCAGTGTCTGATAAGACTCGTGTGTGCACAGGTGAAACAACACATGACACATTGTTGAGTAAAAAAAAAAGTTTGAATAAAATGGGTGGATGTGTTCATGTGTTTACCCTTGTATTTGCGTGTGATCTCAAGATTTTTAAAAAACAATTAATGTGTGTGTGAATGATAAATTATGTGAAATGTGATTACGAAAATGTGTAGGTGTACACATTTTAAAGACGATAGTTTCTGGTAATTACAATGTGATTCAAAAAGCTTTTTGTCAAGTTAATGATCTAGGTTCCAAAGCTCTAGGTTCTAAAAGATCTGTACCAAAATTATAGGTACCAAAATATCTAGGTGCCAAAAGTTCCAAATGCCAAAAGATCTAGGAACCAAAGCTCTATTTACTAAAAGATCTATGTACCAAACGTTAGGTACCCAAATATCCAGGTACCAAAAGATCTAGGTGCCAAAAGATCTAGGTACCAAAGCTCTTAGTACCGAACTTTCTAGGTGCCCAAAGATCTAGAGGACAATAGGTCTAGGTGGCTAAAGATCTATGTACCAAACTTCTAGGTGCAAAAATATCTAGGTGCTTTATGCTCTATGTACCAAAATATCTAGGTAACAAAAGATCTAGGTGTCAAAAGATCTAAGTATATTATGCTCTATGTACCAAAATATCTAGCTTAAAAATCTCCTGCGATCTAACCCACACTTAATCACTATCCGAAAATACTAAAAATATGACTGCGTGCAGGCTTTTATCTAGGCAATTTACTTTGTATCATCTTCGTTTTATTTCAATAATAAGCTCAATGATATTCGATGCGACGATACATAATCAACGTATACAAAAACTGCCTTCCTTGCACTGAAAGACATGCTCCAAATGCACAGAAAGTGGACGCCCCTTACCGCCCCCTTAAGCTCTACAAAGAATCTCCATGTAACCCAGTAGAACATCTTTCATTGCAATACGTTTTGAAAAAAAACAACTCAAAGCTACTCACATCTGAAGACAAGTTTAGCTACAGCATTCAAAGAAGGTCAAGCAGTTTGCTATTGAAGCTTAAGAGGTGACACTCAGGAGCGTACACACCGGCTTCAGAAACAAGGGCGATCACCCTGGTGTTCCGGTTTCACCTGGACCCCCCTCCCCCTGCACCCTGATACCCTGACCCTTGAGTAGATTTACCTGTAGAAATATTACACGCAGGATAGATTACAAGGTGGTATATCTTTTACCATATCTGATCCAATCTACTGCAGATATCTCTGCACCTCGGCACGTCTGTGATAAGAAGCCGGAAAAAGCCGGTTCAGCCGGCACTCAAAACAGCAGACAACTTGGATGCCTCCTGTCACATTACGTTACGACTAACTTGAAATTTAAAAAAAAATTATATCTGCTTCACTGATGCACGCGTTTATGAGTTAACAAACATGACGTAAATTTAATTAAACAAGTATTCCGTTTGTTATATAGAAGGGATAAAAATACTTCAAAAGTTAACTTGACCTTAAGAGTGAAATTTTTTTGAAACACTTACAAGACTTGATGATGGATAAAAAAGGGAAACTAAAATCATTTTAGAAAATTAGAGGGAAAAAAATAATTATTTGAAATTTTAATTAAAATAAAATCAACATAGGAATAAAACGAAAAAAAATATTTAAATAACCCAGATCAGATAAGTTAATTTAAAAAAAATAAAAAACGAAGTTTAAAGATTTAAAAAAAAAAGAATTTACTTTTTAGGGATTAAACTAATGTAAGCTGCTTTCTAGTAAATTAAGAAACGACGTTTCGATCTAACACGGGAACAAAACATACTTTTACGCAAAAAACCATTTTTAAAATTCAGCAATAAAAAGTGGTTCAGATACACCCCACCCCACAACACGAATCCTGCCAAAAATACTTCTATAAAATCAATTTTTTAAAACTTTTAGTCAGGCCAAATATCAGAAGCATTTGCCCCATTTATTTGTCTTGAGCAGATAATAAACAGATCATCGGTGCATGTTACTTAACCAGTCATATCATTTCTACCTGTGATATTTAAAATCGATGATGTATGATATCGGCATGGAAAAAATATTTGATTTCTAGCAAATCAATGGTGTATATTTGATTCCTACCAAATCAATGGTGTATATTTGATTCCTACCAAATCAATGGTGTATATTTGATTTCTATGCCATGAAGATTTAATATCAAAGGTGTACCGTGTGCATGTCATTTGTACCAGGATAGTATAATATCTGAGATTGAATTTCCATTGGACTTGTAAACTTTACAGGCTTAGACATCTAAGCTGGTGGCGTCCACGTGATATTTTTAATCAACCACATGACTCTTTGAGTTGGTCTCAATAAACTGCGTGGTTCTATGTGGTTATCCTAATCAACCACTTAGCTGTTTGGGGTTGTCCTAATAAACCCATTGGCTGTATCGGGTTGTTCCAATCAAGCACTTAGCTGTATGGTGTTGGTCCTGGTGGGATATGTGAGTTAGATACCCGCTTACCTTCTCTATATGTGGAACATAGCCATGTATGTTAGATACCCATTTTCATACCTATGTATGTCAGATAGCCACTTACATACAGATGCATGTTAGATACTCATTTACATCTCCATGTGTGTAGGATACCTACTTACATACATGTGTGTTAGATATCCAGTTACCACCAATTTATATGGGACACACACTACCCTCCCAACACATGTGTAATTGAATGAGGTAACTGTGTGTGACACAGCTGCAGCTGGGCCGTACCCCCCCCCCCCACTCCCTCACAGTGGTAGCTGTAGCAGCCATACTGACCCCCCTCCCCCCACCCTTACCCTAGCTGAAGTTGCAGCACCTAAGATTAAATCTCGACCTTTGATTTCTGTCCTGTTCAGCATCAAAGGCTCAAACACCTGTCCTTCATTGATCCAGTCTATACAAAAATATTCGCTTTTTGACCCCCATTTTTTTTTGAAGCATAAGAAAATAAAACGGCTGGATAAAAACAATATGAAAAAAAAGTTAGCAAATCCTTTGGAAAATAGAGCGACAGCTGTTTCGATGGGGGGTGAGAAGGTATTATGAGGGGGTTATGGAATACATTTTACTTAGGTTTGGGATAAAGTAGGGTTTGTAAACAATTGAAATACATTCATGGAGCTTGAAGAACGTTATTAAATAGTTCAATTACTATATATATATATATATATATATATATATATATATATATATATATATATATATATATATATATATATATATATATATATATTATAAAATTATCTTCTTCTTCGTTCTTAATTTTTTAGTGCTGGAAGGGATCGAGCCTTATCTGCCAGAGGGTTTGAACTCGAGAATTTTTCGAATTTATCAACCATGAGCTTTTGCCGACTCAATTAAGGATACGTGTCAACTGGTTATGCGCCATTGAGGCAATTGACTCCAATTTCAGCCTGCTTTACTTTTTGGATTTGCTTCCATAGCTTTTGTCCAACGAAGAACAAACTACAAGGCAGCAGTTGTTTGATTTTGGAGTTGTCTTTCCTAGCTAAAGAGCCTCATCTGCCCGAGGGTTCGAACTCTTGACTTTTCAGTTTATCATCCATGAGTTTTACCGACTCGACAACGCCGATAAAATTATCGTTTTGCTTTGATTGAGCTCTTTAATCCATCTCGTTTAATTAAATCACCACGTAGGCCTATATGATGCTACCATTTTCTCTAACTGGTTCTTTTTGTACAACCTACGATTTACAGTCAGTTACTCTACCACTCGGCCAGCCGATTCCCATTCGTCCAACACAATATTCTTAAACCTTTTTTCGACTTGATCAGTACTAGCAAGCAATAAATACTTGCCTCTTATTCTATCCCCCGAGCACCTTGTTCCCACATTTCCACCCCCCCCCCCCTCCCCAATAATTCCCTTACTGCTGAAATCCGATGCACATAGCCAAGATTTATTCGTTACGGGTGATGAAAACCGTGAACAAATTAAAACTGACACTTCTCTAGAAATAGCAGAAGTTAACGAAACAAAAAGCAGAGATAACTTCAACGATTTCAGAAGTTAAATCTTTGTTGTATAACCAGGAAGAATTCGACGTCGTTAGAAATAAGACAGATATTTCAAATTATGAACAGAGTCTTTTTTGTATGCCAAGTCTAGCGAGTTGGGGGCGATCTAAAAATAGACCGGGCAGACAAGGGGAGAGAACACCATAGCCTTTATTTATTAGTTATCTGCCTTTTTATGACAACATTTGCTCAAATTTTACGCACCATGTGTTCGGGGAGCAGACAGCTTATTAATTTTAAATCTCCCGCAGCCTGATAGAGTTGTCTACTTACCCGGCCAGACAGAACCAGGAGAAAAGAAAACGAAACACGTCCAAACAGCAGAGATGTGGTAGACTGTAGGACGTAGGAGGTGAGGGGTGGGGGGGGGGTAGAGTATCTGGATATTTATATATGTTTTCAAATGACTTTAATGGAGTCAGTAAATTCAACTATTAAAAACGCATATTTCAGCAGTTTAAAAAACTAAGATTTTTTAAATGTAAATTATAAGTGGCGTATGCACGAGCTGGGGGTGGGGGACGACGACGGTGACGGGGTGAACTGTCTGCCCTGGGCGGCACTTAATTTCTGTTTATGACGTACATATTATAAATAAATATAAATCATATCTGTATATGACGTACATATTATAAATAAATATAAATTATATACATATATATATATATATATATATATATATATATATATATATAGGCCTATATATATATATATAGGCCTATATATATATATATATATATATATATATATATATATATATATATATATATATATATATATATATATATATATAGGCCTATATACATATACATATATATATATATATATATATATATATATATATATATATATATATATATATATATACTACGGTGCAGTATTATATATATAATAGGTCTGAATTGGCTGAAAGAGATAGAATGTGAGGGCTGATAAATACATTTGTTAAATATATATATATATATATATATATATATATATATATATATATATATATATATATATATATATATATATATATATATATATATTTATATATATTGTCTTTACTTAGATAAAAGATTATAAAAACTACCCATGTGATGTGTTATAGTTACCACCGCTTCTTATATAAAATAAATTATAAATAGGTTGTGTACATTTTTAGTTTCGAACTTTTTATTTGCTACGCGCCGGGGTGTAATAGAATAAGGGAGTTGATAAACGACTCGGTAAAATTTTTTAATTGACATCGTATCTGGCAATGCTTCTGGGATTTATTTAACACAAAGCTGATACGGGTTGCCAAATAAAAATAATTTAAGCCACTTTATTTTCAAGCTGCAATTTTATTTGGGATATTGCCAGTAGCATTTTTGGAAAGAGAATACGATTTGATATTTCTTTTAAGATTGTCATGCGTACTGAAGAATATTCCGCTAATAAAAAGCGGATAATTTTACGTTTTTCTATGGTTTCTGAGAAATAAAAAATATTTAATGTACACGTGAGCGAAGGGTTCAATATAAAATATAATCTGTAATAAAGGATTTAATATTTACGGAAATGTGTGTTTGCTGTTAGATTAGGTTGATATTTTTAAAAGCACGATGGCGGAAATGTGTATTTATTCGGTTTGATAGATAGCTTACGTATTATTTTTTCGGTAAAGCATCGTTTTTTATGTGAGGGAAGCTAATACCTATGGTAATAAGTGTGAGTAATGAAACAAGACTTGAGATTCTGCACCATTGCACCCAGAGGCGTAGCGAGGGGGGGGGGGTGCGGACCGCACCGGGTGACACCATTTAGGGGGGATGACACCAAGGCAAAAAATAGCAAAATATATATAGAGAAAAAAAAAGGGGGGGGGGGGGGGCAAATCGAAAATTTGAAAGTTTGTCCCCGGGAAGGGTCGCACCCGACCTCGCTACGCCACTGATTGCACCATTCCATTACGATGACATACTATGAAATATGTTTGTGTTTAGGTTTTCATAATGTGCACGTTACTGTGTCGATCTTCTTTTTCTTCTTCGTTCTTGATTGTAATGTTGGACGGAATTTTATCCAACACAATTAAGTATCACCCGTGGATTTGTTATGACCCTAACTAGGCTATTGACTCTGATTTCAGCCTGCTTTTCTTCTTTTTTTTTTTTTTTATTTGCTTCCGCAGCCTTTCTCTATGCAAGAACAAACTACAAGAATACACGTGTTTGATTTTGAAGTTTTATATAGAACCTACACCGACAAATCTTGCAGTTATAGACCATAGACATACTGATTAATACAGTAAACAGTTATAGATCTAACACATGCTAATTTTACAGCTGAATTACAGTTAAATCAGTGTAAAGCCTTGTATTAGTTCGTTTTCGTAACTTTCACTGTGTATAATTCAATAGTTTAGCTTAAAAAGAGCTTTTAAATTAATTTTTCTACCCCTTTTTGGCGCCCAGTTAGGGTTGGCGCCCGGAGCAGCCGCCCCACCCGCCCTCCTCTAGCTACGCCACTTTACACCAGCAGACGATAAAGCTGAATACTACACTGTTCCAAGCAACCAAACAACATCAATAACTTCTACAAACACAATAACAACTGCGTATGAATGCACAAGTTATCACTATCAGAATACATACCTCTGTTAAAAATATATTCTCGCATTGTCATCAGCGTCTACTTTTATATGTTCAACCCACGCAAGGCACATTAACATAATACATACCATTAAGCTTTAGACATTACATCATTTTCAATACTTTAAAATCGTCTTTTCTTCAAGTTTAGGTAACTATTTGATTAACCAAGCAGAATGTGATCTAAGTTTAATTAACTTTACACACCAGTAATTCCGGAAATTAATTTTTTCCATTGGAAATGATATTTGAGAAAATAGTTGCGTAACACATACAAGTGTGTGGGCGGTGGGGTGTACTTGGTTTTCTATGAAACAATTTCTTGTGAATGTATGAAAGTGAGTTTTATGGTTACGAGGTACAGTTATGACTTTTGACGACTATAAAATAGAAGACATTTTCATGTATATTTTTTTGTATTTTTAAACGGTTTCAAACAAATAACCACAAGAGACTGATAGGTTGTTCTTTTTAAATTTATACCAATAGAAGAATTAAAATTATGCTTTGAAACTTGGTTATTATTAAATTATACCAATAGAAGAATGAAAACTATACTTTGATACTTGGTTATTATTGAGTTATATCAGTAGAAGAATTAAAACTATGCTTTGATACTTGACTATATTATTACAGTTATAGCGCTAAAGTAATTGAAAGTATGGCACGCTATTGGCTCACAGTGGCTGAGAAACTGATTCACTTTTGCACTGAACGAATAGTTCACTTTTGTACTAAAAGACTGACTCACTTTTGCTCTGAACGAATGGCTCACTTTTGCCATGAAGGAAAGCCTCACTTTTGTACTAAAAGAATGGCTCACTTTTGCACCGAAGGAATGTCTCACTTTTGCACAGAAAGAATGGTTCACTTTTGTACTAAAAAACTGACTCACTTTTGCCCTGAAAGACTGGACCATTTATGCACTGAGTTACGGGCGTGCTTTTGAATTGATGAAGAGATCGATAACTTAGACTGAACGCTTATTGATTTCAATACATAAGCGCGTGTTTGAATGCCGATTGTCCGATATATTACGACATCAATAACTAGGTCAGGATTTTAGTTTGTCCAGTACATTAAGTACACTAAAAATTACATCAAATGTTGATTTTTTTACATTACGAATATTGATTTAATCAACACAGTGCAATATCAATAATTAATCAAATATTGATGTAATCAATAGACCTACGTTGAAATATCAGTCTTTAGTTAAATATTGATTTTATCAATACATTGCACTATATCAATCACTACTCAAAAGTGGATTCAAGCAATACATTACTCCAGAGTTTTCCATCTCTTGCGTGGCAACGACTAGTAAAGTTATAATTATAGACATGTAATTTTTAACAGAAGTATCTATGGTAAACAATAGAGATGTAAGATAGTATGTTTATAATTATAGTAAATATCTGTCCCTGGGTATCCATTGTAAAACTTGTGAAACGTTTCGATCGTCCCATGGCTTACTACTTTTATTTGATTGGATGATTCATTCAGAAGACTCAAAAATAAAATATTTGCAGCAAGTCTATTTACTTCAATGCAGACTTAAGAATTGCTCTACCATTTCAACAACAGTGTGTTCAGCAGAATACCATGAGCTCACTGTATATGTTCGTAATCATGAAGTGAATGAATATGTTACAAGATATTTTAACCCCACTCCTTATAAAACAAAGCACAGTAAAACCGTTACGTCTATTTTTAAGATATTTTATGAGAAGGACGTTTTGAGGAAAAATAGCGTATTATTTGTACATAATACAATCTAGTCATTACAAATAACTCAATTTTCTACTTTCGCGATAAATTTTCAATAGTTCAAGGGAAACAACCTCTAATTAAATACCCAAAAAATGTTAAAATACGTAAGAAGGAAAAAAGTCATTAAAATATAAAAGATTGATAAATTAATGATGGGACTCTATATAAACTATAAAAGTATAGTTTAAACTTTTGTCTTAGTTTGTTCCTTTTATGACTTAAACTAAAATTATTACTTTGGTCTAAATATAAAAAACCTTAGCTTACTTAAAATGAAAATTTTAATTTGTAATTGTTTAATTTCACTATTATCTAATATATAAAGCTCAGTTCTGTAACGTGTGGCAAAAAACAAAATAGTTTGTCGTTGACACTTCTACGGATTTAAGTGTTAGATTTTTTATCGTGCTCAAAGTCTAAATGTACGAGTCCAAAAATTACCATTGAAAGTCTTTAAAAACAATTTTCACTCTATTTACTTAGAACAGGGGTCTCCAAACTTTTCATCCCGAGGGCCGCATTAACTATCAAATATCAGTTCGCGGGCCAGAGTAGAGTTTCTTCCATGCATCCTTTGGGGTGGCGGTGTCCACCGTGCCCCCCCCCCCCCCCCCCCCCCAAAGAAATAAAATTTATATAGAAATATAAACACATTTTAAATGAAACCCCCCACCCCTCCTTCCAGGAGAAAAAGTCTGAAAGAAACACTGTCCGGCCGACAACACACTCAAGGTCCAAGTTTGTTCTCCTTGGGCAAACACTCACCCGCCATTTTTTGAACTTGTCTCTAAGGAGGTCATTTGCTTGCAATTCAATGACCTCCATCTGCAGTTCATCTGGGCAACTGGTTACATTTGTTTCAAATGGGTTTTGAAGCAGTCTCACTTCTTCTGCCTTTGAATCCTAGTCAGAAAACCGTTACTGAAACTGCAGCTGGAGGTCTTTGATGATCTTGCATGCAAATGATGTGGGGAACTCAGCTATTGCTCCAGCCGTGTAGACCTTGCACTGCTGAAAGTGCGAAAGTGCGAAAAGTTGTTGCCCTGTACTTGTTCCAAAAACATGGAACAGCTGTCCAGCGACTCTATTTGAGTCACAATGTTTTCATCAATGTTTGCAACACAGTGGGCAAAGGTATTTATACCCAAAGCTAGATTTTCAAATTGTTTTGAATTTTCTGAGCAAAGTACCTAAGCCACTTCTAACAAACATTTTTTTCCGTGAACAAAAAGATCTCCGCGGGCCGGATGAGAGGACCTCGCGGGCCGCATTCGGCCCGCGGGCCGTAGTTTGGAGACCCCTGACTTAGAAGAATAATTTTCAATTATGAACGCGACATAAAATTTTTAAAAAGTGTATCGACGTTTATAAAATTTCTAAAATTGTGTAGGAAATGTATTGACTGCAAAGTTACTTCCCTTTAATGAAAAATAAATCCTTAAGAAGAGAGAATTAACATTTTATTACTTTGTTTTTGGTGTTAAGAAAAAAAAAATAATTACACAATTAGCGGGGATTGATTAAGTGCAATGTCGTTAGGTATTTTTAACACTGCCTTTTATTTATTCTATACACTGAACATACTGTTCAATAATTATTTTTTTTTTTTAAAAATCAATAACATTTAATAAGCCAGGTCCTACAAATCATATACGTTTATTTCTTTCCATTTACGGATAAGCTTGGAGTATTATCATTTTTGTTCACTAAATTGAAACAGGCGCGTCCGCCGGCGCCCTTGCACGGTTCGATTTGGCACCCTGGGCTATCATGTGAGCGCTATGCTGCATAGTTTTGTTTTAACAGTGCGATAGACTATGGGTAAGAAAGGTTACTATAGTCTTTAAGTGAATCAAATCCGGGCGTCCTCCGGCACCCCGACAGGGTGCTATTTGGCGCCCCGGGCCTTCCGGTGTACGCTATGGTATACACGTTAGCGTGAGTTCAAAAGACTATGAATAAGTTATGTACTATAGTCGTTTACTAAGTTCAATCAGGCGGTGACGTCATGGTGCGTCCTCTGGCGCCCAGACAGGGTGCTATTTGGGGTCCCGGGCCTCCCGTGTTCGGTTTCGCGCCTACGTTCATTAAAGTGAGTGCAAAAGACTATGAATAAGTTGGGGTACTATAGTCGTTTATTAAGTTGAAGTAGGCGATTCAGCCCCGTGAGCACTTTGCGTTTATATTCGCGTTAGTGTTTTCTTTGTGTTTAGGTTGGGTTTGCGTTAGTGGTTGCGTTTTGATTTGGTTCGTTTTTGTTCTTTCTTTTTTCGTTTTCGTTTGTGTTTTATTTTCATTGGGTTTGTGTTTGTATTTGTGTTTGAGGTTGGTTTTGCGTTTGGATTTGGTTTGTTTTCGTTTGTTTTTTCTTTTGTGTTTTTTTTCTTTGGGTTTGTGGTTGGTTTTGCGTTTGTATTTGGTTTGTTTTCGTTTGCTTTTTCGTTTGTTTTTTTCTTTGGGTTTGTGTTTGTGGTTGGTTTTGTGTTTGGATTTGGTTTGTTTTCGTTTGCTTTTTTCTTTGTGTTCGTATTGGTGTTTGTGGTTGTGGTTGGTTTGTTGTAAGTTTTTGTTTTCGTTTGTATTTGTAATTGTGTTAGCGTTATGTTTGCGTTTTGTTGTTTTGGTTTTGGTTGGTTGTGGTTTGGGTGGGCAATGCCGGGTTTATGATGATTACTAAACACACAGGTGATGGTCTTTAACAGAAAGGTTTTTCACAGAAGCCAGAGCAGGGCCTGGCCGGGACGGCTAGTTTATCACTAAACGCCAATCGCCAAATTTTCACTATTTTTCTTTAGTTGACTAATTTAAACTTGGTCGTAAGAGCCATACCTGGCTTTAGTTGGTGGAGAAAATAGTAGGTGAATCACATACATATTATTTTGTTAAGCGTGGGTTCAGAGATAAATTATTGCGTTGAGCCTCAATTTGTTCTCTATTTTAGGCTCACTTTTTGCTCTATATGGAGCCTCATTTGTCTGGAACTCTATGTAGCCTAAATTGGACTTGAACCAGTGGCGGAACTAGAAAAAAAGCATACCCCACCCCACCTCGCAAAAATATTATTTTGGCTCCCATATAATTTTTATCGAGGTTGGAAAAATAACATTTTTTTGTAGTATTAAAACGTTTAATTTAATAGAAACGAAAAGTTTTAAAAGCAATGCACATAACATGAATACAAACAATACTGATAAAAACACGTAGGGGCGTACTTCATATCGAAATATAACTCGTTAAAAATAATGTAACATTTAATTGTTTAAAATATATGTAATGTTGCACTCTGATCGAGTTTTGACTTAGTGTTAAGAATGAAAGTAATAGGTCCGGTACAAGTAGTTAAAATTTCCCTCGCAATTTTCAACGCATAAAGGCGAAGTAAAAAGTAAGTAGAAAAGTAACTAAAAGTATTAAGGTCGAGGTAAGTAAAGCATTTAAAACAAAGCGGGAGTGATCTTCCGAAAACTTTTGAAATCTCGTCTAAATGAAAAGTACTCAAGATGTGTTTACGCTGAAATAGATCAAATACCGCTTCTGGTACTAGAAATCGCTCTAAAGTTGATAGAAAGCTACAGAGTCGATATAAATTTTTATACATGAAATTTCGTCAATGATGGATTATTTTAATAAATAAAATGAAAGCGAACATAAATTATGTATAGGTAAACGCCATTGTAAAGCCACATAGATTATGATCGTATGCTTCAAACTTATTCGCGATTTCCTAGTCTAAAACGGAGACACGTTCTATACCCGTGCACTTCAAAGCGTTTACCGTGGTTGTAAATTTCTAATCTTCTTTTAAAAATGCTAATTAGCAGCAATTAAGCCAATCTCACACGTGACCCAGAGTGAAGGATCAGCCAACTTAAGGTCATTACATGTTGAAATAGGAATACACTCATTTTATTTTTTTCATTGAAGACTTCATTTAGCATAGGTCATGTTGACCGAAC
This sequence comes from Physella acuta, assembly GCF_028476545.2. NCBI lineage: Eukaryota > Metazoa > Mollusca > Gastropoda > Physidae > Physella > Physella acuta. The sequence continues at coordinate 155,765 of NW_026732104.1, read as the reverse complement.
TTACCCTGATTTTATCAATACGATCAGCCAATCCCTGGCGAAGTGTTCAAATATTTGTTTAAAGGAGTGCAGAGATCGAAGCTATTTATAAAAGCTTCAGTTGAGTGCTAAAAGGGGAGTAACAATTTACGTAATGCGAAGATCTACAGTATCAAAATGTGAGTGCAAAAGCATATAAATATAATGTATATTATATATATATATATATATATATATATATATATATATATATATATATATATATATATATATATATATATATATATATATAGTCTATATGGATACACCTATATATATTACATATATATATATATATATATATATATATATATATGTATATATATATATGTATATATATATACATATATATATATAATATACATATATGGATATATATAAATATATATAATATAGGTGTATCAATATATATATGTATATATATGTATATATATAACTACATATCATTTATGTTTTTTGTTTACCTCTGTCTATTTATAACTGTTAAACAAACTACATACTTGTAATCGTTTATTTTGCAATGTCAACGCTTCCATTAATGTTCTTGTCAACCTAATTGTAAACAGATGTTTAAAGTGTTGTAAAACAGTTCCGATAACTCACACAAGTTCACGTACATTCCGTGTAACTTTTAAATTACCGGAAATTCTTGTAAAACCTCGCTCACTTACAGACAAAACATTTCCATCTTTACCTGCTTTGCATGTCCGCTGATAATTTTTTAAAATAAAAATACCCAAAATAAAAAAAAAAGTAGAATATAATAAAAAAATCATTCATAAAATGTGTTTTTGTCTGTTTATATAAAAAAATGTAATGTTTGACGTTCGAGTTTCTAATCAATCCTTCAAACGTTGCTTTGTATTACATTTCTTTTCTTCGCTTGACGTTTCTTGGTTCATTATAGTCTAACATGCAATATTAAATAATCTAAAATAAAATAAGTATATAAATACAGCAGATACTTCGACAACTTTTAATGTGGTTTTCTTGAGATTAGTTTACGTTTCAAACTATCTTATCTTCAAATGCTTAACCTTTTATGATACATGATTTAGCAAAGTTCCTTAGATCGTTGATCACATCCAGATATTTATTGACCATGAGAATCAACACGACGGGCCAAAAATAATGAATACAAAATGGTCCCTTGAGATTTACTAAGACAGGGAAAGCGACGATCGCTCTAAGTTCTGAATAACGTCTACGGTAACCTGCATTACAAATGTTATACCAACACTACTTGAATAAAATATTTTTTATTTCCTTAGCTGTCTAATGTCTAATGTGGAACCCACAGGGCAGGAGGAGGAGAGTCAGAGCAAGAAAGACCTGGAGACGTGACCTGTAAGAAGATACCAAAAAAATTGGATACACCTAGGGACAGTTGGAGAGACTAGCCCAGGACAGAGATACCTGACACCAAGAAGATTGGATAACCTGGGGACAGTTGGAGAGACTAGCCCATGACAGAGACGCCTGAAAAGCTCTCGTCAGCGGCCTATGTCCCAGGAGGGGCGATAGGCAAACCTGGCCTAACCTAATGTCTTGTGTCAATAAATCATTTTTTATAAATTAATGCTTTTATAAACTCTTAATAAAATGTTTCGATGATTCCGATCATTTAACATTACATATATTAGAATGTTATATATACTGATGAAAATAAATTAACTTCTCCTACGTTTCTTCCGCAGATTGTCTTAATGTTCAAACGGTATCCCCGTTACGATAAATCTTTATTAGAGGGTGGAGACTATGATGTGTTAAGTGTCAAGTGTAGGACTAGGGCCTAAGTTTAAGTTTCAATTAATGTATTGGCCTAGCATTTTACTTAGAACGATGGGTACAATTTAAAACCAAAATTTATTATTGACAAGGCCATCTCTTTCGATATATATATATATATATATATATATATATATATATATATATATATATATATATATATATATATATATATATATATATATATATATCGTATATATACGCTGTACATACATACATGTATATATGTATATATATATATATATATATATATATATATATATATATATATATATATATATATATATATATATATATATATATATATATATATTTATATATATAATCTGATCATATTTACAAATGCAGAAGTCTCCCAATCAATTCATATTTTATCAAACGAGCCAACACATAAAGGACAGCAAACGACCGCGCCAGAAAGCGCATGTGGAATAGCTATCTGCTAGTATACGGATTCTGAAGAATAGGAATATTATATTAATTTTCTCGGAAGCCCATGTGAACCGAAGCATTCTGGGCAATGTTGGTGTTCGGGGATTTCCCTTAGGATTCCACGGCCAAGATGGTAATTGTTTAAGGGAAGAAAATAAATGAAATGGGAATCTTCTGGGTTTTTGACCTGTGCCTGTAAGATGTTCTAATATTTCTTTATGTCAACATTTGGTTTTGTAGGGAGGGATATGAGGGATATTCGTACGTTTCGCTGAGGCTATTTATATTCTGACACGTCCGTGTGTTTTGGTGTGTGCATGTGGGTGTACGTGAGTGGATGTGTGAGTCGGAGAGTTTAAATACCAGCCATTCTCTGTATGTATGTGTGTATGTCTATGTGTGTATATGTGTTTAGGAATGTTTAAGTACCACCCGTTCTGTGTATGTGTGTATGGTAGAAAGGGCGCCAAAAGTTCCTTGTATGTATATATATATATATATATATATATATATATATATATATATATATATATACATTTGTGTATATGTGTGTTTGTGTGTGTGAGAGTGAATGTGTGTGTATGTATGGTAGAGGGGATTGTCATCCGTTCCTTGCGCGTTTGTACATGTGTGTGTGTGTATGAGTGTGCATAGGTGTGTGTGTGTGAGTGTGTGTGTGTGTGTGTGTGTGTGTGTGTGTGTGTGTGTGAGTGCATGCACGAGAGTGTGAGTGCCAGACTTTCACGTCTGCTGATCCATGAAATGCCGCCCGGTGTACCTGCATGACATCAAACGAACATACACGCATGCGCGTGATGATATCTTCACCATTGAACTGCTGTAAAATGTTCGGACCTCTCTATTTTTAAACGCCGGATGCGGTTGTTTCTTGTAAACGAATAAAAAAACTGCCACTTATATTGCGAGTTTGGGAGGGGGGGGGGGGCATTTAGGTAAATAGGCGGAGTGGTAAGCTTTAAGCAGAAGTTTCCGTAAAATAAAATGTACCATCATTAGTTTAGTAAAAATAGCACAAGGATGTTGAGTTTAGATGGAATTTTATATTCACTTAGAAAATACAGTAAGGGGTTAGTGGGAACATAAGAAAAATGAAAACAGAGAATCAAAGAAGGAGTAAATAGAAGCAGAGGCGTAGCGACCTTATAACAAATACCAAATTGATCCACCCTTTGATTGTTACGATTCAACTGATTGCGTGGGCCAATTTTTAAACATTAAAAATTTAAATCATTACTAAGAATTAAATACATTCAAAGGTAAAAAAAACACACATCCTGATATAGTTTTTTTTATACGTTTCATATGCTGTGAGGTCAATGCCCATTGTGCTAAGTGAGAATTTGGGTCAAGTAGAAACGGCGACGGAGCGAATTAATGATAATTGATTGATTGTTTGCAAATGAACTTAGCGTCCACTTTACATTGTTACGTCAATGCTTGTTTTTAAAATTGATTAACAACGCATAATTGTGGGAGATTAGACACGTTAGGATTGACAATGCCTTTCACATTCATTACAAAACAAAGTATATATATATATATATATATATATATATATATATATATATATATATATATATATATATATATATATATATATATATATATACAGAGAGAGAGAGAGAGAGAGAGAGAGAGAGAGAGAGAGAGAGGGAGAGAGAGATGCCTATATATAAATACATTTATATATATATATATATATATATATATATATATAAATATATATATATATATATATATATATATATATATATATATATATATATATATATATATATATAGGCCTATATATAAATAAATAAAAAAAAATGATATATTATAGGCCTTTATATAAATATATATATATATATATATATATATATATATATATATATATGTATATATATATATATATGTATATATATATATATATATATATATATATATATATGTATATATATATATATATATATATATATATATATATATATATATATATATATATATATATATATATATGTGTGTGTGTGTGTGTGTTTGTGTGCGTTGCATTTCAACAGCTGTAAAAACGAATATTTTTGGACGAGTTGTATTTCTATGTGGTTGAGATTGACGTACAAGCTCCTTAAAGTACTATCTCGAGTGAATGGCGGCGAGCGCCAACAAAATGGTACGGACTGAAGGAAGATCCCCAGCTAATCTCTAGCAGGGTCTCTATGAGAAGGCAGGCAGATCCCCAGTGGACGGGGGGTCTTTTATACCCGTCCCGTCGCCTCGTTTAACAGAACGCCCGAGTCAATTATTCATACACGACTAGTAGATTTGACCGGAGCTTTTTTTTAGGGAAGGGCAGGGGGGGGGGAAGGGTGCGTAATGGCGTTTTATTTATTGGATGATATGTCGCCGTATCTGATTTGAGCGATGGTTTTAATGAAGTGGTAGGTAAAGTCAAGGCCAGTGAGATTTTTGAGTGCTGAGTATTGGGTTTAGAAAATAAAGAAATTGGAGATATTGCCGTACATGATATTTTTTTTTTTATATATATATATATATATATATATATATATATATATATATATATATATATATATATATATATATATATATATATATATATATACGCCAACGACATAAAACTCCACAATATCTTAGTATCTAAGTTCAGCTTTTACTAATAAGTCTTAACATCGGCAGTATGGCTGCAATATAAATGATTGGGCCAATATAGATTTATTTCTTCATTACGTCCATCAGAGAAATTTTAAAAAAACCCAGCAGAAACGGAATTAGAGAGATGACTGGCGGACATTTAGAAACAAGTATGAAGTTTGTTGGGGTGTGGGGGTTGTGGGGGGAAACAAAACAACATATTTTTTGTGCTTTTCATTTAGTAGCGAGATGAATCTTGACTTACCAAACGCCACCAGAAATAACACGCACGAACACTTACATACATACATAGACACACACTGTGTGGCGAAATTGTTCACATATTGACAGACACAAACATACTCTAGCAAATAAAAACGATATCCATAGCTAGAAACACACATACATACACACAGAGGCTAACAAAGAAGTAAATACATTCTATCATGCACATACATACACATACACACACTCACACAAACACACATTTTTAGGATTTTAGAATTATTAGAAGATTAATTTTTTAAATATTTACGTTATAATATAACATATTTGTATTGGCATCTATATCGGATTATTTGAATGTATAAATTTAAAATTCCAATTAATAATTATGATTTAAAATTAATTATTACTATGAAAAAGCCTATTACCTAATGAGCCCACTTGCGTCATACATTTCCTCATTTTAATTTCAATACACATTGTAAATAAAAAGACAGCAACTCTTTTTGTCCTTCGTCCGGCTATGTCCACAGGCCATTTTATACAATCCATTTATCTCTATTCAGTTTTTTTCCATTCTTTCTTTAATATTTTTTTTTCTATTTCTTTCCTCGGCTAAATTATTGGCTATGTTAAAGCGCTATTTCTTTAAGGGGAGGTTATAATGGCATAAGGGAAGCAACCGGGGAAAAAACTTTTTTCTATCTGCTTCACTTATTATAAAAAATCTGGCAGAGGTAATCGATTTGTAATAGAAAACGCGTTAATATGCCAGGAAGACACCAAAATCTGACCCACATTGACCAGATTTTTTTACTTTCTCTCTTGACAGGTTAAACCAAAACTGGAGGTTTTTTTAGCCCACCCCCCCTCCAGTTTTCCTGGCATATGAAAGGACATTCGGCCCAACACAGACTAGAACTGGAGATTTATGACGCCATCCATAACATTTCACCGACAGACTTGAAATGCCATTATTCCCTGCCAATGTCCGACGCACGGAATATTTGTTCTTCCGTCGACGGATTGAAAATTGGGCTGTAGTCCTCAGCGTTTTGATTCGAAAAAAAAAATCTGTCGTTTTTTTTTTTCGTTCCTTCGCCGACAGCTGTAGTGATTTTTATAACGTCCGAGACTTGAAGCAGGGGGGATGGGATTGTGCAGTGAAGCGTAAAATTGTTTTAGTTTTAATTCGACATGGATGTTAATGTAACAAAGATGTTCCGGGTTTACGTAATTGGTTCCATATGGCTGACAACAAAGAATTTTTTTTGCCAAGTGTAGTTGGCAGCTTGGCTTATATGCTGCTAGCTGAGATGGTGTTTGAAAGATGGGGTGTTTTTTTAAAGAATAGGGTGTCGGCGTGGTCGGGTCGGTTAAGGGCATGGTTGCTGAACCCGAGTTCGAACCCACGGGCAGATGAGGCTCGATAACTAGGGACAGCTGCTCCTCTAGGAGAGACAACTCCAAAATCAAACAACTGCTGCCTTGTAGTTTGTTCTTGGTTGGACAAAGACTATGGAAGCAAATCCAAAAAGAAAATCAGGCTGAAATCGGAGTCAACGGCCTCAATGGCGCATAACCAGTTGACACGTATCCTTAATAGTGTTGGAGGTAATTCCTTTCAACACTAAAATTAAGAACGAAGAAGAAGAAAAACATACTATTTTGATATATCGTAATATTTTGTTTTAATTGACAACCCAACATTTATTCCAATTAAGTCCTACCCTTAAACTCTAACTGGTATTAGCAACATCCTAACAGGATCATCCTCAGACTAATTCAAATGTGAATGTCTTAATCTTAACACACCGTGGCAACATCTTTAATGCTTGTCGGCAGTCTAGATGACATATGACTTGTATATCACATGTTGGCTACAGGCGTTTACTTCACTAGTTATTTTATATCAGTAGTTGAAATGAGACGTTTATATCTATGGTTTCTTAAATAAGTAGAACTGAGTTAGAGTTGAATAGTTCTTTAGAAATTATGCGAAAAGTTGTATATTAATTTCATATCCAAAACCAAAACCTGCGTTAAAATTAAACCTATACTAACCTCACCAACTAAACTTTTACAGTACTGCTCAAAACCAACACCCTAGCTCTAATCAATTCTTCAATATTTACAGTGTCTTATTAGTTTTCAGTTAACGGTTAATGCCGACTGAAAATTCCTATTTCGGTATTATCACTCCTTCTTTAAACCTCCGATAACCCAGAGTTTTTTTTTATGAACTTCACGGTTAGAACACTCAATGTCGACAAGCAGGCATATACTAAACAACACTTCATATCTGTTCATAGAGTCAGAAGGTGAAGATAAAAATGATCCTTACTTTCTGCGTGTTTTTGACAGGAATAATTAGCATTAACAAGCAAATTGTGAAATGCAATAGAGTCGGAATTCGTTTTAAGGCGAAGCGCCAGCGACTCGCTGAGTAAGTGTTTTAGAAAAGATTGCAACAATGTTTTTCGATAACGCAATAAAGAGAAAACAGGGAGAAAGTGAACAATAGGATTGAATTATCCTTTCAGTTTATTAGATTTGTGGGTCGAATACTATACTCTGAGCTCATATCTTAAGAGGAGGGAAGGGGGGCGAAAATATGGAAGGGGATAGGGAGGGGAGAAATTCGTGATATAGAAGTTTGAGCCTCCCCCTCCCCCCTATTCACACAATTTTTTTTCTTTTAGCACGTGCAAAGTCTGGGATTCCAGAAATGGTGCTGGGGTCCATCTAAAGGAGAAGAAATGGGAAGCGAATCGGTGGGGAACCTCTCGTATTTAGTGCTGGTCTTACAGACCGAGCTTAGCTGAGGGAGGAATGGAATTTTAGAGGTTGATGTGTGCTGATGGGGGGATTCGTATTGTCAATATAACTGGTGGGTTGTGTAGGGTCAATGAATCACAGCTTGTACATGTAATGGGGGTGAAAGCTAAACTGTGTTTGAGATCTTACGGTCAAAGGCGTTGAGAGGGGTGGGGGTACATATGTCCCCTGGCGCCGACCCTAGGGAGCACCAAAATGGGTTGAAAAAAATAATTAAAAGCTCATTTTCGATGCAGTTTTGCATTATAAATATTAAAAATATATGGGGGGGGGGTGCCAAATTGAAAGTTTGTCCCCGGGCGCCGAAAAGGGTCGCTACGACTCTGTTTACTGTGAACGTAGCAGATCAAGTAGAGTTTATCTGTTTAGTTCATTCCGACTTTGACGGAAATTCATAGTCAGCATCATGCATACAGTTCTTTATTTTCTTAACACAAGACAGAGAACTAATTGAGCCGGGGGGGGGGGATGTTAAGAGCCTTATGTGGATTCAAGCCGGGAAACAAGTTGTTGAAAATTTAGGGTGGGGTGGGTGGGAGGAAGGAGGGGGGTTGTGTATCAAGCAAGTGCTAACTAACCCTACTCTTTGAGGCAGGATTGTATATACAATTTACATCGGTATCAATTATCGAGATTATTTATTTATATTATTTCATCTGTTTTGGTGTTTATTTTGTGGTAAAAATTTATAAAACGAAATTTACCTAAACATAAACACTAATTACTTATCATATATTAGGTTCATTAATTGCGTTGGGTGTGTTTTGACAATTGTTAGAATTCGGGTGGGCATATTGTCTTGATCGAGATATAGATTTTTCAAAATATATATCCAGGAAAAACAAGCCACTTCCTGTTGTGATAGTAACAAGGAAGCTGGGAGTTTTCATCTTGTGAGAAAGGGACGTAATTTGTTTTCTATTTTATTTAACATTGTGTTTGTTGAATTGTTTGTATTTAAAAAAAAAAAAAAAAAATAAAATAATTGAATTGTCCGTTAATTGTTCAATTAAAATTCTGCAAAAACTGTGCATTTTGAAAAAGACAATTTCAATCTATTGAATGCTTCCTGTCTATCAATAAATATACGAGAATCTATTGTGATTAAATGCCAACAATTTAAATATGCGGGTAATTAAAAAAAAATGCTGAGTAGCATGTGAATCGCTAGATCTTCGCCACAAAACAGAGCCTTCATTGTCTTTATAACTGTACGGAATTCTTCAACATTTAGAGAAAGAAATTTTATCTTTTAAAATAGAAGCTAGTTTATGCCCATCTATCTTAATAATGGCTGCTTTTAACCCCCATACACTCAGGCGTCGAGTTCTTCTTCTTTAGAAGTTTAAATTACATAGAAATATTATTTTAAGACAACTCTTCAGAAAACCAGGGCTGTGTTCACGAGTTAACGTCCCTGTTTCAGCATGGGCGATAGTGGGACGCAACAAAGAACTTTTTGTCTGAATCGGAAGTAGGAATTTTCCGGAATTTCCCGGAATTTAAAGGGAGATTACCAAGTGGAAGAAATATTGAATGATGAATATTGTGGATTTTTTTTTCTTTCCGTGTAGTGAACAAGAGGTGGGGCTTTATGTAAAGAAATGGTTTTTAAAACTTGAGGTAATTGGAGCAGGTGAAGTAGAGTTTACATATTTAAGTTATAGAGTAGGCCGATACACGTTCAACTAAGCAAATGCAATTCCTATTTAACGGATGTTAGATTGTAATAGGAGTAACAGGTTTGCGATTATATGTTCAGTTTTTACACTGACCGAAATGTTACAAGGACTAGCTTTTAGACCCATCATTCTCTACATACTAAATCACAAGCTCTAACGTACACCTAACGCTTGCACTAAATATCCTACATAGCATTACATCGAGACTAGGAAGATTTTGAAACTGCCACCAAAGCCCAGCCATGGCTAACTGTGCAATAAAACAGAAAATAGTCCCTCCAGATAGCTGTCCGTCTTCCGCGCAGCCTGGTGCCCTCGAACTCCCGCAGCCATGTGGGCTGGAGTGGATGAACAGGGACTGGGAACGAAAGGGGTTTTTATGGCCCTACGGCAGATGTTTCGACCTGAAGCTACGACCTCCTCGTGGTCGCGGAAGGGGACCCGGGTTTTTACCCGGGGAGCTAGCGGTAGCTAGGGGTCTTTGATCTGTACCCCCCGAGACCTACGGAAGGAGCCGCTGTAGGACTTTCGTAGGACGGGCTCCGAAGAGCCTGGTACGTCGGACTCCCAAGTCCCCTACATGAGCGAGCCAGGAGATTTGTCCGCATTAGACGGGCGAATCTCCGTTGCTTGCTCTAAATAGCGTGGGGGAGGAGAGGTGCAAGACTGCCGGGAACCAAGAAGGGTTTTGCTCTCGACCCTAACCAGATATTTTGACTTTAAGCTGCGGCCTTCACGTGGCTTCGGAAGAGTGCCACTAGTCGGACCAAGCTCATGACCCCCCCTAGTGGGTGCGGGATGGCTAGTGGTAGCCAACAGCAGCTAGAGGTTTTTGATCTGGCCGAGTGGAGCTGCTGTATGCGTTCGGCTCTTCCGAAGAGCCTGGTAGTCGGACTCCCAAGTCCCCCACATAATAGCGTGGGGGAGGAGAGGTGCAAGACTGCCGGGAACCAAAAGTCCGCAACCAGATCTTTTGACTTTAAGCGGCGGCCTTAACGGGCTTCGGAAGAGTGCCACTAGTCGGACCAAACTCATGACCCCCCTAGTGGGTGCGGAATGGCCAGTGGCAGATAACAGCAGCTAGAGGGTTTTGATCTGGCGGAATGCGCCCCACGATCAAGCTGGGTACCAGGCGGTGGGACGACGTCCCGCGTCTGGTGGGTGGGGAAGGAAAGCCCGGTGAGAGCCCACGGAAGTAGCGACCGATGTGTGGGGAACTCTTGTGGTCGGAGTTTGCTACACTGAGGCCTGCCTGGCTGATGGAAGTCAACCTTCTGAGCCGGTTTCCGTATAAGGAAGGAAGGAAGCTGTCCGTCTTACGAAGAGCCTGGTACGTCGGACTCCCAAGTCCCCTACATATAAGCGTGGGGGAGGAGAGGTACAAGACTGCCGGGAACCAAGAAGGGTTTGCTCTCGACCCTAACCAGATGTCTTGACTTTAAGCGGCGGCCTTCACGTGGCTTCGGAAGAGTGCCACTAGTCGGACCAAACTCATGACCCCCCTAGTGGGTGCGGAATGGCTAGTGGTAGCCAACAGCAACTAGAGGTTTTTGATCTGGCCGAGTAGAGCTGCTGTATGCGCTAGGCCCAAAGAACGGCCGAACGCCCCCCCCCCCCCACTCGATCAAGCTGGGTACCAGGCGGTAGGACGACGTCCAGCGTCTGGTGGGTGGGGAAGGAAAGCCCGGTGAGAGCCGACGGAAGTAGCGAACGATGTGTGGGAAACTCTTGGTCGGAGTTTGCTACACTGAGGCCTGCCTGGCTAATGGAAGTAAACCTTTTGAGCCGGTTTCCGTATAAGGAAGGAAGGAAGAAAGCTGTCCGTATAACCACCTGATACTCTGCAGATAGCGACGTGTATCTGCAGAGTGTCCCATTATTTATGCTGGTATGACGTGTATCTGTGTCGTCCCTCCATCATATCTGCAGATATGGAAGACTATCTACCCCCTCCCCCATTGTATTTGTAGCATACGACTGTCAATGTCTTACAACCCCTACATCATTTCTGCAGCTAGCAACATCTATCCCTCCCCCTTACCCCACTCCTTCCATTATTTCTGCATCTAGCCACATCTATCTCCTTTCCACACTACCGCCACTCATTACCCAACTACATTGATTGTAAAGCAAGACAACCCCCACCCCCACCCGTGTCTCCCCCCCCACCCCCTGCGGGAAAAGTGTCCAGTTACCGCGAGATACACTGGGTATTATTAGCGCCAACCGCAAGCCAAAGACGTCGAGTTACCGCCCCGTGATGCCGACAATGTCAATAGACCAAGGGGAGGTAATTAGTCGCGCTAGTCTTGCGTCGCTTCCCTTTTGCAGGAAATTTGAATCTTCTCGACTTTCTTTGCATTTGCTTTTTTTTTTTTAAATATACTTTTTAAAACCCCATTTTAGCTGATTTATATCTTAAAAAAACTTTTCTTAAAATATATACCGTATGATTAGTGAAATCAATGGTTCACAATTAGTCAGAGACAATAACCTTTTCGTACATGGCGGTCAACAATGAAGCAAATGTTTGGTCAACTTGTTTCTGTTACCAGCCGTTTATACTTTTCGTGACGTGAGGTATGTAGAGCTTGGCGGAATGGGGGCCCGGGATCCGAACTCTTGTTCTCTGGACAGTCGTGTGCTCTATCGCCCCACCACGCCGTCCCATACTCTATACTTTAAATCAAGAAACGATTCCGACATCTTTCTTTGAGAATCAACGCAGCTTTTTTTTTATCACTGATGGTTATTTTCTACTGTAAGTAAAATGAAAAGTCGGTAGAAGCGTCAGTATAACCTCGCCGTTATAACGCAATGTAATATTAACCTAGGCAAAGGCTATAACCCGAATTCTTACCCTCACATAATGCTTCCATAGATAGTGTTAGAAAAAAAATTAAATTGATATTTTCATCAACTCTGTTTTGTATATTTAGCTCAGGGGTTCCCAACCTTTTTTGACTCTAGAGCACATTCTAAAATATCAGTAGGGTGGCGGGCACCACCTATTTTAAATCGAAAAACTCCTTCCAGAGGCGCAGCGACCGTTCCCGTCACCCGGGGACAAAACTTTCGATTTGCACCCCCCCCCTCAAATTTTCGATTTGCACCCCCCTCCCCTCAAACTTTCGATTTCCATCCCCTTCAACCATTCAATAATGTTTATAAAAAAATTCTGTCTGTCGAATAGTGAGAGGCGGGCACATACGAATCGTTCGGCGGGCGCCATGGCGCCCGCGGGCACGGGGTTGGGAACCCCTGATTTAGCTGAATCGAACAGATGGGAATAAAGTTGTAAGAAAGGAAAATCAATTTCCAATTAAAAAAAACAACAACAAGAACACCAACATGTATTGATTCTACACAGTGTCGACACTATGTCGGGTGTCACCACATCCCCCTCCAAAAAGTTTTCATTTCCGGTTTGGTGTCACCTTTCTCCTTCCATTATTTTGTTATCTTAACTGGATAACTCATTGTTTTGACAGTAACGTTTATGATTTTTTCGACGTGGTGTCACTCCTCTAATTGGTGTAACACGGTACAAACCGTACCCCCGCGCCCCTCCCACCCCCCCCCCCCCCGCATTGTGACGCCACTGATTCTGCAACTATTTAACTTCAGCGAAAACCTAAGGTCTGACCGATTTTTGTTTTTTGCTTCCTTAGACTTTTATGTTCAGAGACTTTCAGAATTCGATTTACAAAATTATCTCATAATCACCAAGACTGTGTACTTTAGATCACCAGGATTGCGTACTCCAATCACCAGGATTGTGTACTTACAATCATGAGGACTGTGTACTTAAAATCACCAGGATTGTGTACTTACAATCATGAGGACTGTGTACTTTAAATCACCAAGACTGTGTACTTGAAATCACCAGGATTGTGTACTCCAGTCACCAGGATTGTGTACTTACAATCATGAGGATTGTATACTTCCAATCATCAGGACTGTGTACTTTAAATCACCAAGACTGTGTACTTTAAATCACCAGGATTGTGTACTCTAATCACCAGCATTGTGTACTTACAATCACCAGAATTATGTACTTACAATCATGAGGATTGTGTACTTCCAATCATCAGGACTGTGTACTTTAAATCACCAGGATTGCGTACGTCCAATTGATTTTTCCGTAATTCTTCATAGCGATTTATTAGACTCGACACCTCTGCAGTGAGCAGCTTAAAAATTCATCTAAACGTTAGGCTAGGCTAGAAATAGTCGTTCATAGTTAGACTATAGAAACTAATGTTAAGACACTTAATAAAAAGCGGTAAAGATTGTATAAAGGGACGGGGGTAGAGCGCTAAACTGCTAACACGATAGTCTCGAGTTCGAATCCGGGTTCTAATTAGTAGAACGTCCCTCAGTCAACCATGCTCTGATGGGTACCTAACGCTAAAGAAAAAAGGCGGCCGAGCATAGTGCTGGCCACACTATCCCATTATATGCCGAGGTCACTGAAATATATGAACTCTACTTCATCTGCGCCATGTTTCGTAGGCACGCACGGGAAAGATGATGATGATTGTATAATGCTTATTTTGTGGCTATAAATTTGGGCTACAGATTAGTTTGCTGGTGAAAAATGTACAGGGTTATAGAACTAATGATGGATTTAGCCATTGTTATGAAAAACTATTTGCTCTTCTTCTCTTATGCAGAAACTAAATCTGAAACCTAAAACGAATTCCGATTTTAGTTTTGCATTGAGATACGGTTGAAGGCAGCAATAAATTTTAAAGTCTCCTGTTTGCTCATAAGGAAGACAATGAGACTGTTCAGCTCTAATGGGTACCTGAATTCAGTTAAGGAAAATTACAGGCAGCTGTGAGTACATCAGTCCACACTGTTCCTTCATAGGTCGTGGTCAAGGGCACAGGCGAACTCTACTCCATAGGTCCAATTGAACGTCAGATCAAAAACACAAATAAATTTTTCAATCAAAACGTTCGTCTCTATAAACAGAAGGGTATAGATCTTAGAATAATTGGCTTGGTATAAAGAAGATGACCATTGTTTGGCATTCGGTCTATTGATCAAATTGGTACTGATTGTCCGGTCCGAATCGGACCGCGGAGTGATTTTCCGTGCGATCCCGGCTAGAATGTCCGGTATATTAAGAATAGTTGTTACATTGTCCGGTTACAAACGCATCCTGGTCAGATTGTCCGATACATATGGATCCCTGTTAAATTTCTACATGAATGTTTTTTTTGTGTGATAATCCTGGCCATAATGTCAAGTCCAAACAGGACCATGAAGCATCTGTGTCGGGTTAAGTAATACGGTCCAAAAGGACCTAGGTGTCTAGGTCTACGGTCGGGAACGACTGCAGTGTCCAGATGGGGACTAAGTACTACGGACACTAAAACAGACACTAGAGTGTCTAGGTCGGGACTAAGTACTACGGTCTAAAGCGGACACTAGAGTGTCTAGGTCGGGACTATGTACTACGGTCTAAAGCGGACACTAGAGTGTCTAGGTCGGGACTAAGTACTACGGTCTAAAACGGACACTAGAGTGTCTAGGTCGGGACTAAGTACTACTCCACGTGACTCCCATCACGTGGTGACTCTCATTGGCTCATGTATCAAAACACCGAGTCTATTTTTAGCCCTCTAATGACGGGATTATTTCTCCTACCGCCACGTATCCCGGCAAACACGGCTCGCGTGGAATAGCGCACGTGAGAAAACAATGACATCATACCCCGCCGTCGTCATTAAACACTCTCCACTCACCCCCACGCCTCCGGTTTACCCCCCCCCCCCCCTCCCCACCTCAACCCTCTACAAATAATCCGCCCATTAATACCACACCTGCCCGACGCATCATACAGGATTAAGTACCCAACGCCATCGCTGATGTGCCGTCTAATCCACCGCATACCAATGCAATACAACCCACCCTCATCGTTGTCATGGTAACCGAGTCAGGCGGGAGATAACTCTAAAGAAATTTAAAAAAAAATTCCTCACATACGAGCGAGTCACGAGGAGGATGACCTGAATGATAGATGAGTTTCTGGGGATGAGTTTCGCTAATGATGAATAAATAAACAGCTTTCATTTTCCGATACTTATCGGAGACATAATGTTGGAAATGATTTGTTTGTTAG